>NC_048431.1:22936448-23242038 GCF_004353265.1 Vitis riparia | reverse complement strand
ACGGGGTTCGTCAATTTTGAGAAGGCGACCCAACATCTCTTGAGCATTGTCTCAGAGCTCAGAGCCCATGCATGAAAATAGAATAAAGCCAGGAGCTGGTGGATCATCTTCCTAGAAGTTACTGGTGTTATCTTCTGATCTGATCTTTATGAGTTTGTTCGATTCCAGTTAAGAGTATTGCGACCTGGTTTGCTTGTTCTTCATCTTGTAATATAATATGATACCTACCATATCTTTCTGCTTTCTTTTTGTATACTTTTTTCTTCATTTGTTTGTTTTTTGTTTTTTGGTTTTGGTTTCTTCTTTTAAGCAAATTTCGGATGTTCAAATTTTTGGGTGGAAAATTATTTTTTCACGTTAATAAAAATATTTTATTGACTTTAAATAATTTTTTTAAATTTTTTTTCTATTTTTTCTTTATATTTTATTTCTTTTAAATTTTCCAAAATCAAACATAATCTTAGTTTTTGTCAAAAAAAAAATAACTCGATTAATAATAAGATATTTATAAGGTTGATATTGAACACAATCATCACTTTTTGGCCATCCAAAAGTACAAAAGCTTCCTAATTAAAATGTTCAAATTCTTAAATCTGGGTTTCAACTATCTTCAACTTTCAAATTATAAGTTTAAGTTATTAAATAATGGGCCAACAGTGTATATTAGACTTTGACCAAAGCCCTAACACCCTTCCTTCTATATTGAGGTTCTAACTGGGGCTGAATCAAGCTTTTGGGCCAAAACTTTTAAAATCTCATATAAACAGTTTGGGTTGGGCCTCACTAAAGTTTCAAAAAGGCTTGGCCCAATAAAATTGAAGTTGCAGCCCTTTTGTTTACTAAATTTCATTTCAAGAAATGGTCCCAAAAAAATTGGCTTCAAAGATCTGAGTATTTTTATGGAAATTTTTATCCTTCTCTCTGATATCCGTCAAAGGTTTCTATTTCTCATATCTCATGCTTCATTGTAAGCCCACTTACTTCATGCAAATATTCATTAATTTTTGTGTATGACTATAATTTGGATCCCTTTCATAAAAGGATTTCCCCATATTGGATGGAAAAAAAAGGGTTGATTCCAATTTCAGGTAAAGCTTTAAGTCAATTTTATTATTACATAGTGAACTTGACCAGTTAGGACTTCATTTAGAGGATGTTTGATAAAACTTATTACTTATTACTTAATGACTTAAGCTGATTTTAAATTAAATTATACTTAAGTTATTGACTTAAAACTTATTACTTAATTTTTATTTTAAGTGATAAAATTAACTTGAAACTTATTCTAAATCATCAAATTGTCATATTTATCTTCACAAATTATATATAGGGCATAGGAAGTTGAGTAACAGGGTTGTGGAGTAACAAAGGAAATCATGGAAGTAACTAGGGCAAAACAAATGGAAGTAAAAAGATAAAATGAAAATGCAAACTTAAGAATAAGTTAATTGTTTTTATTTTTTAAGTTATACCATTAAATTATTTTACCAAACATATTTAATTTGCTTAATGACATAAATTAAGAATAAGTTGATTGCTTAATGACAAAGTTTTGTGATCTTACAAGGGTGAACTCATTCATAAAAAAAAAAAAAAAAACAACCAATGTTAGTTTTTATGACAAAGTATGAAACTAGAATCGTTAAATCGATCAATCACATAGCAGTGAAATCATTCCTAAATTTTATATGCACCGTGGATCACATAATAAGAGTTGGTTGTTATTTGGACCAACCTTAATTATGATAAGAGTCCATTTAGTAGTGGTTTTAAGAAGCATTTTTAATTTAAAAAGTATTTTTTAAGGAAAAAAAAATATAAATTTGATAAATTTTACTAAATATTTTTAAAACTTTGAAAATATGAAAAACCACTTCAATCAAATAGAAACACAGTAAGAAAATTGAATTGAAAGAATAGTCATGATTGAAAATATATGTGATACCAATTTTACTAAACGTGGTTCATTTTGTGCTGCAAAATTTTTAAAATTAAAATTAAAAAACAAAAGAAGAAAACACAAATTATTGCAAATGTCCTTTGTACAATAATTGCGATGAATAAAATACCAAATGAAATAGAGAAAGGTTTGTAGGTAGCCAGCAGGCTAAAAACACGGGCTTGCGTTGTCAGTTGCTTTTGGTTCTTAGTAAATACTAAAAAAGTTTCTTGCAAAATACCAAATGTACAATAATTTCTTGCAAAAAATATTAATCTTACTTTTTTGTTCTTAGAAATATTAAAAAATAAAATAAAAGCAAAAAAAAATTAAAAATATTTTTTACTGTTGGATATCTAATAAAAAAAAAATCTTTGCGATTTCTTTGAAAAAAATTTGAGAAAAGTATATTTGTCTGAAATTTAGTTTTCTTTCTATCAATTTTTTTTTTCTCCTGAATAACCAAATCAACAAAATAAGATTATACAAATCTTTTTCTTATATTTTTCTTTCCCTCATTTTTTAGAAACCAACCATAGCTTAAAGAACCATATAACATATATGTGGTATTCTATTAGCTAGTTCCCAATTTATTGCCCATTTATCTACTCCTCTCCCATGCTTACCTCCTTCCAAACTTACTCTAAAAGACAAAATGAAAATTGCAGTTGGATATGTGAAAATACATCACCTAGACTCGAACCTATACCCAAAAGTTGAAAAAAAGAAGAAAGAAAAGAAAAAAATCCACTGCAATTGACACATGAGATGATATGAATTTTGGCAGTACAAAGAAGTCAGCAGTCCAAAACTATATGTCTGGCAAATGTCTCCAAGATATGTACAATAAAGATGCTAGGTGTCTGCCACTGTAATGCTATGAAGAATCTTATGTGACTCAGGAGGACTTAGACAACTCCTCCCCTCCCACTTTATGGTTGTGATCATGCAAGAAAGTGGAAACCGGGGTTTTCTATCTACCTAAAACACCTATAATTCAGTGGTAAAGATGGAGAAAAGATTGCCCTGGGGTTTGGAAAAATGTAGCTAGCTAGGGTTTTTTTCAAAGAAAATTAAAGGTTGATAGGCTATGGATGGAGATGACCCAAGAGAGTGTGTCAAGTGTAAATGCATTAAGGTGGAAAATCACAAATGGGGTTGATGAAAAGAGCCCTAATTCGCTGGGAAAAGTATGAGAAAGGAAAGGTTGGACTTTGAAAAAATATAGCTAGGGTTGCTTTCAAAGAAGAAAAGGTTAGAAGGCCTTGTAGCCCAAGAGAGGGTTTTGGTGTAAATGTATTGTAAGGTAGAAAATCAGAAAAGGGGTTGATGTAAAACTGTTAATAAAAGGGATAGGGAATGAGAATTTGTGTGGGAAAAAGAGAGGAGAAATTACAAGAGCAAAGATAGAGAAAGGGACAAAGAGAGATTCTCTGGTGAGAACAGTTTGAATAATAAAAGGATAAAAAGTTGAATAGTTTGGGTGGAATGCTTGGGGAGTATCAGTGATTTTGTCCTTGACCAGAGAGCTCTCCCCCTCCCGTCTCTATCTCTATCTCTATCTCTATCTCTCTCTCCCCCAATCTCTCTCTCTCTCTCTCTCTCTCTGTAGATGCATGCTGTGCAGTACTACAGTCTTATACATAGGTCTACTGCTTAGATTCCTTTCTGCCAAGCAAATGAAAGAAAGTTTCCTTTGTTTTCTCCGGTGTCCAGCTATCACACACATGCACTCTCTAGACCTCATCACAATGCACCCTTTTTCTTCCCTACCTTCCTTCCCTCTCTCTCTCTCTCTCTCTCCCTCGCTCCCTCTCTCCTCTCTGAAATTAGAATCTTTCAGCCTCAGGCTCAGGGCCAACATCTTTTGTCACCTTTTTGCCTGGAATTCACTTCAACAGTTTCTCTTCAATTCCCTCTCTCAATTCAAAAGAATATTATTGCTCAAATACTGCCACCTTTATTATTGTTTTTGTCATTATGGTATGTGACCAATGGCCACAACAATGCTTCTTTCCTCATGTCCACCCCCTTCATAATTCCCTCTTATATCTCATTGCATTATTAGTCTTCAAATTATTTTCAAGAAAAATTCTATGTTGCTTATGTGCATCCGTCCTATGTAATATGATTTACATTTTTCCTATTTTAATATCTTTTTCATAAACTATAATGGTGTCTTTTTCTATCATTAGTAACATTTCTTTCATTTTTTCTTATAAATGCCCAAACGAGATTAAATAATAGAGTTCTTCTATAATATTGATTTGACACAAATAAAAAAATAACACATTTTGTCATATTGTGTTCCATCCAATCTTATCATTTTGTACCTTTACAATTGTTTTTTACACGAGAACAAAAAAAAATACAGAAAACACGTTAGACAACAATAAAATTGTTTTATCTTTTTAATAGCAAAATACATGATGTTTTCAAATATCATTTTTTTAATTATTTTTTGTTATTATAGTTGTTTAAAAAAATAATTATCCAAGTATGTAGAATAATTAAAAATAAAATATCAACATAAAATTTTTTTTTTAAATATTTTAAAATATTAAAAATAGATTAAAAACATTTCAAATTCTCAAATAGACTTTTATTGTATAAAATATAAGAGAATAATTTTCAGAAACCGTTTTAGAAAATTATTTGTACCATCATTTGATAAAGTAGATTTCAACAATTGCATTTTCAAAAGAAGCTGATTAGGTAGTTAAGATTTTCCTCAATAGTTAAGATTTTCCTCAAGAAAAGGATTTGTTATAAGCTTAAAAAAAGTAAGTATCGTACTCAACACCTAACCCATTTTCAAAGTGTAGTAATCATTAAACTTAGAAAAAATGATAATAAATGCTCTATTATTTGTACCATTAAGATATGATTATTGAAGGAAGAAAAGTCCATGGGCGTGGTAATGGATGGTTGAATTGTGGGACTCAAGTTTGATTTCATATAGCAAATTAGTAAAGGCCACATTATATGAAGAGGTTGGGCTATAAAATTAAATATAATCATCACTTACCTAACTCTCTAGAATAATGGAATCCTAACTTAGAGATGAGTCTTCTACCATATAGTTTTATTTTATTTAGGTTTTAATTTGATAATGAAAAGTTATTTTTATCTTTTTAATATTATACGGAAAAAAGTGGTTGTTAATAAAAAATAATCATGTGATAAAATAAATTTTATTTGTTTATATCATGGTTGTTGAACTACCAATTTTATTTAAAGTTTAAGTTTATAAAATTTAGATTCAATTATATATGATGCTCTTTAACACTTTTTCTCATATCGTGTGATAAATAGAATTTGAATTCATATTTAACAAACAAATAGGGGAAATATAAATTACGGGCATGGGGTTGAATCCGAAATACCATGTTTAATTAATATTATATTAAATATTAAAAAAAAAAAGTAAATTTTAACTATTTTTTGGATAATTGTTATTGGAAATTAAAAGAAGGAAAAGTCAATTTTAGTAACATTTTAAGAAAAAGTCCAAGTAAAAGAGAGGAAAACAAATCTTTTGTTAAATTTTGCTTTGAAAAATATAAAAACTAGTAAAAAATTATTAATTATAATGCATATTAAAAAATTATTAATTTTAAAATTATTTTTATTTTTCTTAATTTTCTCCTTAAATCATTTGATGAAGGTGTTTCAAGTAATCTTTCACATTTGGGTCTTATTTTTTGTACCCTTTATTTGTACTTAAATCATATTTCTTTATATTTTACTGTTTAATACCATAAAATTTTCCATTTGAATAATATTTTCCACTCCATTACTTGCACTGAGTCAACTTTACATTTGTCAACTTTTTTTTCTCTCTCAACTAGGATTTTTATTAATATTACTAGAATTTTATTCTTTTATAAACATTCAATTATTTTAACAATCAGCCCCATTAATGACGGATAAGGATATGCAAACCACCAAAGCAGCAATTGACCCAAAAACAAATATTCAAATTCTACAAAATATTATAATTTTATTTTTATCTATTATTACAAGGAAAAAAATTCTTTTTTATCAATTAAATCATTGAGAATCTATAATTAACAAGGAAAAAATAAATGACCATATTTGGTAACTATTTTATAAAATAATTATAAAAAATAGTTTTTAAGAATCGTTTTTAAAAATTGTTCTCTCATAATTTATAAAATAAAAATTTGTTTAAAAATCTAAAATATTTTTTAAAATCACTCAAAAAATCATTTTCGAAAACAGTTATTAGACATAAATCAAATATTAATTTATTTTATCAAATAAGTCAAATGTTATTTAAATCAGATATGGACAAGGGAAACAAATATTAATTCCCTCGATAATGAAATAATTAAATGTAACTAAAAATATTATTTTATTAAAAGAATAAAAATATAAGATTTGTTGACATCTTCTCTCATAAAGTTAAAAAACTAACTCCTAATTATACGGCGGAAAGGGAGTCCGGTAGTATACAAATACATACCATACTTGGTGATCGTAACAGCTTCGAAAATCTAGGGTGTGTCCAATCATACCGTTATTGATGGTATGATGAGGCCCGGATGATTTTAAAAGCCGAGATTTGAGGACCCACGAAGATCAATATCCTTAAAATGGCTCATACAGATTCATTTTGGGTGCGAGGGGTATACGCAAGAGTATTGCAATCTATCCTGTGGGCTAGCGCCTATGGTATCATACTGTACACCTCCCCTTTATACGAGCGCAACCGTCCACTTTGTATGGAATACGTCTTTTGTTTGCATTTGTGTGTTGAGAAAATAAATAAATAAATAAATAAAAATAAGATTAAAAAAAAAAAAAGACGTGTTTTTGAAATTAAGTTGAATAAGAACTTGTGGAATGGGTTGAAGGAAAGAGTTTGGATTCGTTTTGGCTAACTTTTGATTTTTGACTTGACCCAAAAGCCAAAATTTATAATATAAAATAATTTTGCAACTTAAAAAAAAATTATGTTTGAGCTTTTTAAAATAATTTTTTAGAAAAAATTAATATTTTTAAAATATTATTACAAGTGCTTAAAAATATAAAATAAATAAAATTAACTTAAAAAATACATCTATATACTTTATTAACTTTAAATTTATTTATTTGACAAAAACAAACCAATCATTTTACCAAACTACTCCTATAAATTGCTTGAAATGAGCATATTTCACATGCTTCTTCGTAAGGTCATCGTCAACTCATAATAAATAATAATAATAAATAAATAAAAGCCTAAAATATGGGGGCATTAATAGAGAGTAGTAAAAAGAATGAGCTTTGTGCAGAAAAATAAAGAAGAAAACCTACACGTCGCAATCATACCAGTATTATTCTTTCTTTCTACTATCATTGACCTCTCTCAGCCAATTCCATGGCGCCCAAAATAAACCCTCCGAAAACAGACAAGAAAAAAAAAAAGGAAAAACAGGAGTGAAGTCACAGATCCATTTGTCGCATTTCCATCAACAATGAATTTCCTAAACCACAATGGAGAAGAAGAAAATGGAGGAAAAATAATGGGGGAGGGGGAAGGAAGTGTGTTTATGGAGAGGCATTTGCAGGTTCAGAGCGGTCGAAGTGGAGGAGCTGGCCGGCGCATTTGGGGCAGTCTTCCACCTGTTTGGGCACCATGAAATACATGAGGCAACTCTTGCAGCCGGCCACGACGAGGACGTGGTCTTTCTCCACCACTCTGTAGTGATGGTGGGGGTGGTGTTGGTCTCTCGAGGACGATGGGGGTGATCCTGATGATGAGCCCTCGCTGTCGTAGGAGCTGTCGTCCTCTGAGTAGTCGAGCTCTCCTCCGCCGCCGCTGTAGTCCGCCATTGTTCGAGGGTCTTCCTTGGCTTTCATGCCGTTTCTCCAGTTTATGTAGTAGATTTCTCCCGTCTGCAACATGAACCAGGACACTAACACAAGAGAAAATCGCAGAGAGTAGAAATTTTTTATATTTCTGAGAACCCATTGGAGAGGAGGGTGAGATGATCGAAACCCAGAAAGGGTTTTGCAGGAATCTTCGATATTTCTGACGAAGTTTGGAAAGAAAAAAGGTAACCCCATTGGAGACGAGTTCGAGAAGACGAAACCCCAGAAAAGGAAAAAGCAAAAATCTTTGGCATTTGTTGATGAAGATCGAAAACAAAAACGCACCCATTGTAGAAGGGCTTGAGATGATCAAAACACAGAAAGGGTTTTCTTTTTCATTCAAAAAAACATCACATGGTCAAACCCAGAAAAGCTTTTGCTTTTCCTTTTTTTTCTCTCCTTTTGTTTGGAAAGAAAGAAAACAGGAAAAAAAAGATGAAACCAACCCAAAAAAGGACTTATTTCTTTTATAGAGTGAGGCCATTAAAGACCAAAAGCATCAAATGCTTTAACAAAAGAGAGTCGGAATGGAGTACTTACAAAAACGCAAGATCTAGTGAGGTATAATACTTATGATGTTGCATTAAATGAAGTGGCATAATGAAAAGGAAAGAAGAAAAAATCAAAAGAAAAGGGCATTTTCCTTACCTTTAAATCGAGGCATTGTTCCCAATGGTAAGGGAGAGACATTTGGGAATTGAGCTCCAAGGTGGTGTCGGAGTGGGAGAGATTCTCCGGCGAAGCGTCATCAGAGGTTGATGATATGCCTATGCCATCTTCAACACCTGAGCCTTCACCGCTGTTACTGCTGCTGTGATTTAGCGAACAGTTTTGGAGAGATCTCTCCAAGGACGCAGTGATCGTAGCCATGTTTGGAGCTGTCATCACTTCCCTTTTGCCCGAACCGCTTTAACCCCAAACCAAAAATATATAGAAATACAAAGAAAATCAAAGGAGAGAGAAGATAAAATTGGAGAGAGAGAGAGAGAGAGAGAGAGCGAGGGCTCTTGAAGATAAATTTATAAGGAAGTAGGGGTAGTTTTGAAAAGATCATTGGGAAAATTTGACTTGCCTCCCTCAAGTTTTGGGTAATTACAGTGATCTTGGTGGCCATTCAAATATTGGTTTCCTATTTGGGAAATTATCCTTAAATTAAGGTTTTAGATCCTTAGAATTTTGAATTTTGGCCATGTAATTATATTTTAGTTTGAAAACTTCTGATGGATTCTAAATCTGAAGTTTCAAGGAATGAGCATGTTTGGGACTATCATCCACGTATAATTTAAAAAGATGGATGGTTAAAAAAAAATTAATCAAGTTATTATTATTATTATTTTGATGCATCGCATCTTGTCTATTATAGTTATTTAAATTTTTTTTTTTTGAAATTGATGGATATAATAAAAAGAATGAATTCAACTTGATCGGATATAATATTAAAACTAAGTATTGATAACTTACTTACGTTTTTTAAAATTTGAGATAACTTTTTAATATACATCTAAAATGTGTCATAGGTTAAGGCTTTCGAGATCGAATTAGGGTTGACATATGAGTTTACAAGTAATCATATCCTAATTATAAATCAATTCTTTATTACTATATTGTATTAATTTAGTTTAAAAGATCATTAAACCCTTTCTTAATATAAAAAAAAGTACATTACTCTTTAAAAAATCTAGATACTAATACAAATGACCACAAAAATTCAATCAAAAAAGAAAAAAAAAACCCTTTAAATAAGTTAAGCCTCCAAGCCACAAGTTACTCTTTGTGAATTGAAAATAGTTCATTCCTTGTAAATCTTTTATGATCACTAAAGTTAGAATAAAAGTCGATTGTAAGTATAGATTAAGATTCCTTTTACATAGATAAACATAAAAAGAGATAAAAATAATAAGAGAAAAAACATGTTGACAAGACTAATTGGATCGAATATTATGCCATTAAGGTGGAAGATTAGAAAGAAACAAAAGTGCGATGCAAAAAAGTCGTCTATTATGTAAGAAAAAATAACATCAACTTTCGATTTTCACTAAATTGAGAATCATCCGCTAGAGAAAATTGATGTAAATGATGATAATACAGCTGCTCAAAATTCTTGAGAATTTACACCCCAAGACTTTTGCAATGCAATTTTCATGTGTCACTCCAATCACTCCACAGCTTATGCAATCAATAAAGTCCCATAGTCTGTTCTTGTACTTGCTAAGAAGAGTTTTGATACAAAAAATTTTGGGTTGTATTTTTTAAAAAGGTAGTGATACTTTAATTGAAAAATATTTTATAGAAAAATAATTGTCAACTCAAGTCAAAAGTAAAAGAAAAAAAAACCTTTGTGAAATAATTTTTATAATTTTATTTAATTTATGGAAAAAAAAAAAAAAACCTTTCAAATGCTTCTCATTGTGTTTCATTTTCCTCTCTTCAATCCAAAAATCACTATGTTACATTGATTTTTTAAAGTCTTAATAGGATTTATATCTATGTATAATTCGTTTTTTTAAGTTAGGTTTTATTTTTATATATTTTATCAAAATACAAAAAAAAAACATTTTTTTTTAAAATAATTATTTTTAAATTCTGCATAGAAGTAGAGATAGAGAAAGATGGTCAGAGAGAGAAATGGTACAACACTACTTCCCAAAAGAATGTTGAAGCCTTTCTTTCAAATACAGTAAAAAATAAAATAAAACAGCCTTTATTTTATTTTATTTTATTTTTTCTTATTGAATTTCTAAAATATCACATGTTGCCCATAATCTCTAACCATATATTTTGCTGCACCCCATGAATTTTTTAATCTTAAATTAAATCCAAAAAAATATTATTCTTATTAAAAAAAATGAGTGAAAGTACAAAAGCTCAGTTTTGTATAGATAAAATGACATTCTTTTCAAAAATATTAATATTAAAAAACACAAAAACCAATGAGAGATGGCAGTGAGATTCAATTTTTTTTTTTTTTCGGGTTTTGGAAAATTTTCAGCACTTTAATTGGAAATGTGAATAGAAAATGACCCAAAATTCCTTCTTTTTATGAGGGAATAGAAACATGCCTTTGTAGTATTCGTAAAAAGAAGATTCTAGTCAATGAGATTCCCATTCCCTATGCTTTTTAATTTTAATTTTAGTTTTGTATTATTATATAAAATTTTCCACTTATAACATATTTTTATTTTACATAAATTCATGAAAATCAAAACTTATTTTAGTCGGATTTCGATTCCTTCTATTATGTGATTATAAGTTGTTCTTATAAAAATTTAGATTGATATTATTATGATTCATCTATATTTTTATTTATATTCTTCTTTTATGATCGAATGTCAAATTTTATTATTTAGATTTTTTATTTATCAAAATTAGGAGAAATGTTTTGATCAGAATGATTAAATTAAAAAGATTGTAAGTTATAAACTTGCTTATCACAAAACAACCCTAATTTTAACTAAATCCAATTTTTGACTTAATAAAGTAGATTAAGGGTGGGTTTAAATTGTGAAAAGGTGGACCACGGTCCTAAATAAGAAACATAACCACCTATTTAACAATATTTTTTAAAAATAGTTGTGAAAAATAATTCTTATATTTAAGAATTCATATATATATATTTTTTGTTTATTTTTTGTAAAAACAATGTATCTATGTATAATATAAAAATTTATAGGCTATATTTGGAACTCAAAATGTACTAAGCAAAGAAAAAAATAATAATAGAGATTTCCCCCATTTGGTTATATTATAAAAATATGAAATAAAATCAAATATAATTAGAATTAATTAAAAATTGGTATATTTTTAAATTATTTAATCTTATATAAAAGAGTTAAAATCATAAAAAAAATGATTTATGATTTTAAGTCTTTTTTTTTCCTTCCTCCCAATTCTTTTTGTTATTTTCTTGAACAAAAATATAGTCGGAAAATACTTTCTATTTTTTTTCAATTATTGTTAAGAAAACTTTAAGAAAATAATTGAAAAAACTTCAAAACTACTTTAAAAAAAAACTTATTTCAAAATAAATTCTAAAAAAAACCCATTTTTTATCAAAAATTTGTTGAATATATTTTCTAATTAAAAAACAATTTTCTATTTTAAAAAAGAAAAATTGTTTACAAGAATAATTATCAAACATGACCTAATTCTCGGACCGTAGACCATAAGCCATAAAAGTACTAAGAAAATAAGAATCAGTGCATGTTGTATCCTGTTGATCACCTTCCAAATACAGGGTTTTGGAGAAATGGGAGGATCACGTGACAGGAATATTTGATGTTAGTAAACAGTGGCAGTGTCACTTTAGTTGTTGTATTTCTTATCACTTCATACACCACACTCGGGAATTTCAGTTGAGTGGTCCACTCAAATGGGAAATTTAAATTTAATCTCATTTCCATTTTATGGAATTAATCAAATAACATGATCTTAAAATTTGACTAAACAAATTAAAAGCCCTAATTTTTTATTGTTAGAATAGAAAAAGAAAATGTAAAAATAATTATTATTTTAATGTAATCGAATTTTATGCTTAAAAATTGCATTTTACAAATATTTTTATTAAAAATAAAAATAATTATAATTAAAAATTACACCCAACTGTATAGATATTTCTTACTTGTCCAATGTGGGATATCATAGTTATCTCATGTAAATATAATGTCCTTGTAGTCAAACAGATTATAACGATTTGTATCAAATCGTATAGATATTATCTATTTTGAGTTCAAAAGATCCTCATAATTTTAAAACATATGGTTAAGAGAAACTCATACTTTTATATTTATCTGATGTGAATATCACAATAACACTCTTTTATACTATAAAAAATTTAATTAAACAAATGGTAAGAGAATTAGAATAGCATATCGAGTACCTTAATGTCAAAAATGGTCTAAAACCAACATTAAAAAAATGAATTAGTGGAGGATAATCAGATACATTAATCTCAAAATCTAAGTACCAACAACATGAAAATGAAGGGAAAGAACATGATGAAGTGATCCGAATGTAAAAAAGTTACTTCAAACCCATGTTGAGAAAAATAATTAGAATAGTATAATCAAGTCAAGTGCCATAATCTCAAATTTTGCCCAAAACCCATATTGAGAAAATGAATTAGAATAGGATTAGAGGTTGGGTTGTATGGCATAATTTAGTAGGCTAATCCCAAAAATTGCCTAAACCCATGTTGAGAAAATGATTTAGGATAGCATCATCAAGTACCCTACTCTCAAAATTTGCGTAGGGCCTAAGTTGAGAAAATGGATGACAACCCTAATCTAAAGAAAAATTGCTTAACACATTGAGAAATTGAATGGGAATTGCATAATTGAGGACATTAATCTCAATAATTGCCTAAAAATCATGTTAAGAAAGTGAAATGGAATAGCATATAATCAAAAACCCTGGTCTCAAAATGCCTAAAACCCATGTTGCAAAAATGAATCAGAATGGCACTAGATATCGGTTTTTAGCATAGTCAAGTGCTCTAATTCCAAAGATTGCCTAAAACCCATGTTGAGGAAATGAATAGAATAGAATAGCATAATAAGTACCCTTCTGAAAAATTCACTAAAACCCATGTTGAGAAAATGAATTAGAATACCACAATCAAGTACCTTGTCTGAAAAATTCCCTAAAACCCCATCTTGAGAAAATTAATTAGAATAATATAATCAAATTGAAGTACCCTTCTGAAAAATTCCCTAAAACCCATGTTGAAAAAATGAATTAGGATACCACAATCAAGTACCTTGTCTGAAAAATTCCCTAAAACCCATGCTGAGAAAATGAAGTAGAATAATATAATCAAGTGCCCTAATCTCAAAAATCTTCTAAAACCCATGTTGAGAAAATGAATTAGAATAATATAATCAAACACCCTGATCTAAAAAATTCCCTAAAACCCATGTTATATATATATATAAAAGAATTAGAATGGTATGAGAGGTTGGCTGTGGACAAAGAGAGTAGACAAACCGAATGTCTCGGAAGAGCTGCCAAGAAATATCAAAAAAGATTATGAAGGAGAGAAGCAAATATGTGTGCACATAAAATATATAATCTAACACATCAATAGTGTTTAGTGTCTATGTGAATGTAAAGATGCAGAGAGAGAGAGAGAGAGAGCTTGAGCTTCACGAGATGGGTTTGGGCAGTTGTGGGTACCAAAAGGGGCTGAATATAAATGGAATTTTTCCAGATGTGGAATCTCATCTGAATGCTTTGTCAGTACTGACGCCACGGCCTCACTCTCTCCTTCTTTTCCTCCTTTTTCTTGTTTTTATTTTCTTCTTCAGTTACTCTCTATCTCAATTCTCAACACACATACACAAATATTCTCTGTGGTGTGGGCTTCTCTGCAGGCAGGCTGGCTGGCTGGCTGGGGTTTTGGGGTGTTTCTCACTTCTGGTATTTGCAAAGGCCCTCCCCTTTCATTCTATTTGTGAATGCCCTTTTATATTTGTTTGTTTTTATGTTTTCATCCATCAACTTGTCAACTTTTAAGGTCTCAAACCCCCATATGAAGTTGTGTATCTCATTGATCATTCACATTATTCCATTTTGAGGACTCACATAAATAAATACCTCCAATAATGTCATAATCTATACTATGTATGGTCATGTGTTGAAGTACATTAATTAGCCCAAGTGTGGGACATTCAGTATATGATGTTCATACAACAATATTTACAATTTTCTTTCTAGTCATGTAGTAAGAAATTATATATATTGTTAAAGAAAGTCTTGCATAAACCACTTTAAATGTATATATCAATCATTTTTTTAAAATTTTTTTGATATTAATTATCTTATATCTACTAATTGGCATACTAAAGAGTAAAGATGCATTTTCTTAGGGGGAAAGACGTTTTCACTATAGGGAGAACATGGTCGGCATGACTCATGATTTTTTATATTATGTATAACTTATATAAATATTATCTATTTTAGGTACATTATACTCTCACTTTGAAGTTGGAAAATTTCCAACCATGTAAGATATATTCACTTTGGTCATATCTGATTTCCACATACTAACAAAAAATTATTAGAAAAATAATTTTTTAATATTTGGTTTTACTATAAAACTATAAATCTATGTATACAGATATAAAATTAAAATTAGGTAGAAATTTATGGATTTTAAAATTATTTAAATTTTATATAATGAAGAAAATAAATTAAATGAATTTAAAGAAATATGTAAAAATAATTTATTGATTTTAAATCTATTTGTTATTTTTCTTTTTTTTTTTTTTCTTTTACTTTTGGTTATATATATATATATATATATATATATATATATATATATATATATATATATATATATATATATATTCCCTCAAATTTTCTAAAAACTAAATATGACCTTAACGGATCTTTTCTTGTCCAAGTGATATAGAATATCACGATATGTTATGTAATTTTATGTAAAATAAAAAATATTTGCTTGTTGTGTCTCTTTCTAAAAGCAAAATATTTAGATTATATTTAGTTTTCGAAAGTTTGAAAGAAGACAAAGTAGAAAGTAAATTACAAGAAAAGAAAATGATAAAAAAAAATACAAAATTGTTATTAGTTTTGGATGTTCATAGAAAAGTTGAGATTAAAATAAAAATAAATTATTAAGAATTACATCTTCTCCTATATCTGAAAAAAATGAGAAGAAAATCTTTTAATATTTTCTCCTTCCATTTTTTTATGATATCTAAATATAAGAAAATTATTAGTTATCATTTTTTTTATTTCTTTAATGATTTTTAAAAACTGAACTTAGCATTAAACTTCAAATAAAATATAAATAATTTTTTTTTTTAAAAAAAAAAAAAACTTCTTTCATGGATGTAATACATCCATGTAGTCAACCTGGTTTGCATAGACTTTTTTTTTTTTTTTTTTTTTTTGTGGCTTTAAATTTTATTTTAATCCCTGTTTCTTGGAGAAATAGAAGGCAAATATTAATAAAAAAAAAAGTGCATAGTTATTTGAGTGGGTTTAGCTTCCCAATTAATTCATTCCATGTAAATTAAAAAATGGGCTTAGTTTCTAGTTTTGTTCAAGGAAGGGAACATACCTATTGCTGGATATGCAATTTCATTATTATTTTATTAATTAAATTAATAAAATCCTCAAATAAACTTTTAAGAGTCTTCATGTTGTTAACTTTTCCCTAGGTTGGGGTTCAATTTTTAATCACATTTGTTGAAATTTATCATTATTGCAGTAGGATAAATTATGAAATGCAGAGTTACAACATTTTTATATTTTAAAATATATATTTAAAAAATTTTAAAATATATATTTAAAAAATTTTAAAATATATATTTAAAATATTTTAAAATATATATTTAAAATATTTTTCAAAATTGTAAATAAATTTTAAAAAATGAATGCTATAATTGTTTTTTAGACTCTTATTTTAGTTTGAAAAAAAAAAGGAGATACTCGGATACCCAATTAATGGAAGTTCGAGGAAAATAAAATGAAAGAAAAAATAATTTTCTTTTTCTCTTTGATTGTTAATAAAAATGTTAAGGAAAAAAAATTCAGTCACTTTAGAAAAACCATTTTTTAGCATTGCTTTTCCTTTCTTTTAGATATATTAAAATTTTTTCACATATTTTCTTAAAATTCATTATAATATCTCATATTGGAATGGTGAAAAGTTTTTATATTGTAAACATGTTTTGAAAGTCATGAAAAGCCATTAAGTAAAAAATTGCCGATATTTACACAGGTGAGATTGAATCATTACAAATGATATTTTTAAACTTGATGTGGACTCTTATCCATCTAACTCTATAAGAGATATCTATCGGTTTAACTTCGCAATCTTATGGGCAAGACTTCGATGTGAAACTTTATTTATCGAATCTTGAAAGAGACGTTTATTTATTTGACCTTGCATCTGCAATCCTATGGGATATGACAAAGATATCGTATATGTAGCTCTCGTCATGTTTGCATGGGAATATTGTAATGTTATATGTTGATGGAGGAATTTTTTTTTTTTACATTATATATAGTAGACTAACATTAATTATGTAGACGTATTTTAAAATTATGAAAATTTTAGGGCCTATAACAAATAATATGTACATAGTATAAGTTATTATAATTTTTTTCTATTTTATTTGGTATGAAGAGTGAAAAACTTAAAATTATATAAGTTTTAAAATATATATATATATTTATTGTATATGAACAAAAAATTTAAGTTATGTTTGTAAACTATTTTTTAAAACAATTTTCTGTTTTCCATAACAAAAAATATAGAAAACACGTTTGACAATAAAAAACTGTTTTCTATTTTTAAATAACATTTTTTAGTTGTTTTATATTATTTTTACTTATTTTATGAGGGTTGTTTTAGGAAATAAATATACGAATAATTAAAAATAAAACACTAAATATAAAAAATATTTTTAAAACATATATGTAAAAAGATTAAAAACAAGTTAAAAATATTTTAAATTTTTAAACAGAATTTTATTCTATAAAAATTGTATAATAGTTTTCAAAAATCATTTTCAAAAACTATTCGTTAAAATTGTTTTTAAAAACAATTACTAAACAAACCCTTAGATTCTTGATTTCAATATAACATAAATTAGATATGTAACATTTGTGTAGTAAGGAAAGATATAAAATAATAAAGGGTTTGTTTGATAATGAATAGTAATATGGATTTTGATAAATACTTTTACTTCAAAATATAAAATAACGAAAATGGTCAATTTATTTTTATCATTTTCAATTCTTCAAACAAGTGCAAAAATAATATGAGAACATTTTTAAATAATCAATTTTGGGATAATATTTTTTAATCAAGTTTTTCCAGTATAAAATTTCCATATCTAGCATGTATATAATTTTGGAAATATGGATGTTTTAAGACATAGGATTTTCTTAATATTGGAAAATTTTCATACTAATATAAGGTTCTTATACTCTTCATTCAATAAAATTAAAGAAAGGTATACAATTAATTTTTCTTTATTTACTATTAAATGCAACTTTATAAACATAATTGAAAGAATCATGGATCAAATAAATTCATATTAATTTTTAGATAATTGCTAATATAACTAAACTCTAAAACTGAAAATAAAACTTAAATAAAACATTTTATTATTAACCTTTTAATTCTAATTAAATACTAGGGTTTATAAGGAAATCTTATGGTTGGTTGTTCTTAAAAACTTTTTTTTTTTTAGAAATTAAAATAATTTTCTAGATATCTATCTATCTATCCATCTATATATATATTATATTATATTTAGGGTTCATTTGGTCATGTTTTCTAAAATTTGTTTTTAAAAATTATTTTTTTTCTTTAACTTAAAAATAATTTTTTAAAAACAAGTTTCAGAAAACATGATTAGACAGACTCATGTTTTCCTTTTATTTTTAAAAACTAAAAAATTGTTTTTAAATCACATAACAAAACATGCTCTTAAGTTTTCAAATTGAATTTTGTTCTTAAAAATAATTGAAAACTATTTTAAGAATCTCAAAAATTATTTTTAGAAAATGTTATCAAATAGGCTCTTGTATTCATTATATTCCAAGAATATATTTTTAAAATATGATTGTTGTTTTGGAGTTTATAATTATGCACTAAATGCACCTTATCTTTTTTGGTAAAAGGGATATCTTAATTTTAATATAAGATATTTGTCCACAACACCATGTTCTAATTTACTATTCCAATGGATCACCAAAAATTTTATAAATTACCATCACAAAATTGTGATCAATGGAATCTAATATATGGAAGATGAACAAGGATAAAGTAGATGGGAAATAAAATTCATCGCTCTCTTTATTTGTTTAATCTAATTTATGTTTTGTGTTCCATTTTGATTAGACTGCAACTTGACCAACTCCAACCCATCTAATCCGTACCTAACCCTGGTTTTGGTTGATATGGGTGAGGTTTGAATAGGGCTTGGATTGAAAAGTACAAACTCAATATTTAGTCGATGGAATCTGAATTCACTTATTATTATTTATTATTTAATTTTCAATATATATGAAAATTATTGGATCTAGTTTAGGTAATGCCTAAAAAAGGTGAATAAGTGTTTGAATCATTTTGACCTAAAAGTTAATTATTTTTAATTTTGTAATAACTACTTTTTAATTTAGGGAAACCTAAAGCATTAACACAATAACACAATTTTTTTTTTTTGTAGAAAACCATCCAAGTATGGATGTAAAAACCACGGGTTACAGACCTCTAATCACCAACTCACTATTTGAAAAAATACAGTACATGGTTTTACAAGCTATCCCTTAAGTCTTACTGTTAGCACCTATAGTGCATTTCACATCGACAACACGACACCATGTGTACGTTTGAGGAGATGCAAATCTTCCTCTTAACCTAATAAAAACATAAAAAGTTTAAAACCATTTTAGATGATGCATTTATAGGCTAAGGAAGTTGGTGGACTAGATCTAGAATTTTCCCAAAAAAATCTATTTAAAGTTAGAAAAAAACAAGACTCCAAAATTTTAGAAAATTCTGCCATAGGCACTTGAGTGCTCGAGAAGATTTTTAAAACCATTTGAAAAAACCTTTTAACTCAATTTTAAAACCATTAGTCCATACCATGCATTAATTAAATCCTATATTTGCATGTCTCATCCCAATTGATCACTCTCAACAACTTTGAGTGATTAATAGAGAGTAAGACACAATCTAGAAATATCTTTAAGTCAAAATAAATGAAACAAAATTGTCAATCTTAACTACATATCTAATGTGTCAATATATTATTATTATTATTTTATTTAAATTACAAAAATTTTAGACTATATGGTCCATCAATTGTGTTGAATTGTTAAAATATGTTCAAATGTTAAAGCTTGAGTTTATGAATTATTATTTACCTTGAATTGTTGGGTTATTTTATGACGTTCAAACATATTTATCTTTTAATATTTTGTTATGACTTATGTTTTATATTTTATTATTCTTATGGATAGCCAATTTTTTTTTTTTTTTAAATTATGATCACAAAATTTGTGATTAATTGGAACCTAGTATGTGGAGTACAAACTCTAATGGGTATTTGACAAAACTTATTACTTGTTACTTAATTATTTAAATTGATTTTAAGTTAAATTATAATTAAGTTATTAACTTAAAATTTATTATTCAATTCTTATTTTAAGTATTAAGGTTGTTTAATAAAATTAATTTAAAATATATTTTAAATCATCAACTTAACATATTTATCTTCATAAATTATAATTATGACAAAAAATGTTGAGTAATAATGGAGGTGATGGAATAGCAAAAGAGATGATGAACGCAATTAGTGTAAATGATGACAAAAATTTAAAATAAATATGTGGAGTTAAGAATAAATTCATTGATTTTACTTAGTACTTAAAATTGTTTTTGACTTTAAATCATATTATTAAGTTATTTTACAAAATATATTTCATTTGCTTAATGATTTAAATTAAGTTATTAAATTGATTTACAAAACACTCACTAACCTAAGGTTTAAGATGTATTTATCTTTTAATAATTTATTATGATTTATATTTTATAACTTTAAAATGCGTGTTTTATTCAATTAGATAGTTATATGCAAATTTTAAGATGAAATTATTTAGTTTGACTATTAATTATTCAAAATTTTGTAAGATGATTCAACACGCAAAAATATTTGAATATGAACTATTTAAAATTATATTTGTAAAAAATAAATAAAATGCTAAAGAAATTAAATGAAGAAAAGACCCCACATAAGAATATGGGGGTAGACGGACTTGGTCAACCATTTGAAGCTTCCATTCAAATGCGTCTAGGAGCCCTCTTTACTTTATTCTATATATATTGGTCAACTTTGTAGTCACATTTTTTAAAAAAAAAATGGAAATTATTCCAAAAATGATATTATTATTTTTTCAATATAGTTATTTATTTTTTATTTTTATCAATTTTATGATTCTCTCAAAAGGAGGTGATCCGACCATATTTTTTAGTATGACTACCTTATTACGACTTTATTCAAACTTTTAACTCTATCTTCAACATCTCTCTTTATAATTAAGGTAATATTAACACATTGAAGAATATAATAGAAAAATAAAGATTATAAAGTTTATTTTAATAGAACGTGGGTCTCCAATACCCAATGTCATAAGTGTATAATCCTACAGATGGATCAATACTTGGGTTGGGTTACTTAGATGACACTAAGGTAAAAAAAATAAAAATCAAAGTATACAATATTAACAAGTTAAAAAGAAAGTTTGTCCATGAAAATTTATATTTCGTTGTATAAAAGATTAAACTATATTGGTTAGTTTCATTGACATTAAATTCATCAATGTAATGCAACAATTCGGTACATAAGTAAAGCTTAAATATTATTAGCTAAATAATATATTATAAAATCAAATTATTTATGATAATGTATAATTATCTAATTAAAATTATTAAATATTCAATTTGGATTTGAGTTGAGTTTAGGTTGCCCGACATCCTCATTTGAGTCTAACTTAAACCGAATCACAAAATGGGCTACTCAGATCTACTTAAAGTTGAGTTAAGTGGGACTAAATTTGTCCAAATTACACCCCTCATGTTTAAAATTAAATTAAATTATTAAATAAAAGTATAGAAAAATAAAATTTAGATACACACGGATACAAGGCGAGATTAAGGTAAGAAGAAATGGACTTCTAAATTCTAATTAGTATTTTCCATTTTCTTCCTAACCACAAATTAAAGATTGACACGTGGCTATTTCCCCTCTTTTCCTACAAATTAGGAAATGACACGTGGCTATTTGTTTTCGTTGGACTTTTCAAAGTCGTATGAGAAGTACCATAGAAGTCACGCGACAGCTATAATTTACTCACAGATGAAGAAAGTGAATCAGAAAGTTGAACGATAGAAAATGGCGAAGAAAGAGGAAGAACCAGTGATGGGGATCCCCTACCCGGTGGTCTACCATCCTAACCAGAACCCCTACCAGGCAGGTGTCATTCCGCCGAACGCCTTCGTCGGCGATCCAAAGGGCGTTCCGATTCAGCAGACCATTTTCCGAGACACTCCCGCTCCTTTCAACTGCGTCTACTGCGGCAGCTCCGGCGTTACCACCGTAAAGTAAACTCTTCTTTAATGCCTTTTCTTTTTTTATTGAGAAATTTTGTTTGGATTTTGATGTATTGGTTGGTAATTCAGTTATAGTAATGATCGGCTTGTTTTTTTTTTTTTCCTCTGAGTAAATATTGGTTTCCGTGATGTTCGGTTAATTTAAATTGTGTTGATTTTTTTAGGTGATATTCTGTGAAATTGGTAAAAGAAGTGATGAACTTGAATGTGGCATGTTGAATTGATAACTTTTGTGGAGGTTGATTTATATGTTTTTGGATGTAGGGAGCGATTGGTGTGTATTGTGATTAAACAGCATAAATTTACTTGACTTATGCTCTGGTCATTAAGAATCTAATGATGAACTGTATCATTTGTATCTTTGATGTGTTGGTTGATAGTTTCGGTTTAATGATGATCGATCTGTCGTTGATGTGCTCAATTTTGTTTTCGGCAATATTAGGGTTTTGTGAATTGGTTGATAGATTCAAATTATGGTGGTTTCGGCGGTATTATGTTGATAGATTCAAGTTATGAGGTAGGAATTAATTGAAATTCTATGGAAATTTTGTGTTATTCTGTTAAATTGGTAAAGAACTTATGGAACTTGGAAGCAGTGTGTGGTGTAGTTCTTGATTGGAAGTTAGGAGCAATAGGAACTGTATTGTTAGCAAAAAGTGTGAATTTACTTGGATCATGCTCTGGTCATTAAGAATTTAATGATCAACTGCCTTAAACTTGACAGGAATTAACAATTTTAAACTTGGAGATTATTGTGTGAGTTCCTCATTTACATTGCAAAAATTTCTGTACCATTTGTCATGGATGTGTATGCTATTTTGTTTTAACTCTCTTCTAGAATTTTCAGTAAGCACAGTACATTGGAATTGGGTAAAAATCACGTTTGTCAAAAATTAATGCATGTGATAGGATATATTCGATACAATACTTTTTTTCAAGAAAAATGAAGCATTGGAAATTGAAGCTTAAGAGTAGTTATTGCTTCTAATTAATGTTAAGAGATGTTATTTGAAAAAAACATGTGTTTTTCAAATGATTTGAATGTTAACCTTGTGGATGATGATGAATAAAGAGCAAAGACTTTTACTTAATATCTTATTTCATTTTTTAGGCAATGATGATAAACTTGGAAAGTTGGAACTTCAACATGGTTCACAATTGCATAAACATCAATAATAGTTTCCTTTAGATATATTGGTGGAGAATTACTAGATGCATATAACTTTTAACATATTGTTAAGGTCTAGTTCAAAGTTGAAACCTAAAACAATAGTTAGAAATTTGATTGGAAATTCATTATGTAGATTTTATGATAAAACATTGCATTAAAATGATATTTCTAAAGTTAATTTCATTAAAACTGTTTTAATGATATTTGTCGAGTTAATTTCAGTAAAACTGTAGTCTTCAGTGTTTACATGCATTTGATATTGATAAATACATATGTTTACCTCTTTAAATTTACTATCTTTTACAGATTTGGTTAATAAATGATTTATATTTTGGTTATCTTTTTTATTTTTCCTCCATTTCCTTCATTTATTTTTTGATAACCGGGAATCTTTCCTGACATAAAGGCATTTATCCCAACTGTCAACCCTGGTTGATCTGGGCCTGCTCTCACTGCCCTACACTACTTAAATTCTAGGGAGGCTTGAACTCAGGACTTCTAGTTAACTGCCAAAGAATGCTACTGTTGAACCACACCTTGTGGGGCTCCTCTTATTCTTCCAGTTTATAACAACCAAATGTATAATAAACTCATATCAAATGATATCTGAAACAAAATGAAATAATTTCAGTCTGGATAGGCTAGGGCTGTTAGGCACCGTTAAGGTCATGATTGTTTTTAGGAATGCAGGAATATGAATGGGAATGCTGTCTTATTCCCATATTCCCATGTTTGGTTCACGCAAATGAGCTTGTGGATGATTTACCATGTCTTTGCATAACCCACATTATGTAGGCTATGGGAACTTGGGGGAGGAGGTGGTATTTCTATTCCCATCATTCAGGTTTAGACTTATAATAATTTGTAATTACTAGTGTATCTTAGGAGTTGGTTTCTAAAAATAAAATATTCAAATTATGTTCCAAACCAATATTTTAATAACTCCTTCCCTTCCTTCATATATTCTTCTTTCATCTCATTTTTGTCAATAATGGAATTGAAAAATTAAATTTCTTACAACATCTTTGAAAAATTGTTATTTTATAGTAAGTTTGAACTAAATTTTTAGAAGTGGATAAACTTAATTTTTATACTTTTACAAATTTTAAATGGAATTAGCTACAAAATATAACATGGCAATATGCCAAATATTATCTCATTTAGTTCTTCTATTTTAGGGATTTATTTTTTATTTTTTATTTTTTTATTTTTATAAAAAAACTATTTAACTTAACGAAGATCAGGTTATGGGAAAATCCTGTTCTATATGCTTGGTAGTAAAGGGAGTATTTGAAAGAAGATATTTTGATTCTTGTGCCTGTACAAATAAACATTTTTTTTCTTGATAGGTAAATTTTTGTCCCCATTGGGACTTGAACTTGGAAGCTCCCACAAACCCTCCCAATCCCTTTACCACTTGAGCCTGGCCTCAAGGGCTGCTGGTACAAATAAACTTAAGTGTGGGTATAGAAACTATTTCCCATTCTAATTCTTGAGGTGTACAAACACTGGATTGGGAACAACTTATTTTGGTTATCTACTGTTGCAGATTATATCCTAAGGTGTCTCTTTCTTAGTGCTTGCATTTTAAAAAATCGAAAGGATGCAGAAAAGTAAAATTTAGTTGCAGGTGTTGGATACATCTCTGCTACTCTTGACTTTCAAGATGGAGATGTTGGAGAGATCTCTTAGTTCAGCATGGCATAAGCAAGCCCATATATCTGTTTTCTCTTCATACAAATAACAGAAAACTGACTTGTAATGGGAAGAGCCATTTACTAGAAGTCTTGGAGGGGTTTGTGATTTAAGGTTGGCAGTAAAAACCAGCCACAATCAATCAATCTTGTTATACTGTTTCTTTTGGGGAGAAACAGATATCCAGTTGGTGGGTCACAAATAGCGGTCGAGGTTTCTACCACATGAATGTCTGATGTCAGTCTCAGTTATGCATAACTATCCTTCAGCATATTCTGGACTGTTCTGGTTGATTTGAGAACTCTTCTGCTTCATGTAGGCTCCACCATATGTCCTGTTTCCCTCTTTTTTTGGTTATGATCTTTGCCTTTTCTTTTTTCCACTTCAGTTAGGTGACTATTTCAAACATGGAAAAAAATCTTTACTTAACAGCCTCAAGTACCATTGGGTGCTTATTTTCAACTAGGATGAGATAGAAATTATTATGCTAGCTTTTGGGAAATTTTTAGCTTGAAACTCTTTTTTCCCCTTCAATTTACAATTTGGCATTTGTCATATTACACCTGTAATAACCCAAAGGGTAGCAGATCAGCACCATTTAACTTTAGCGTGATGGTGAGCTTAAGGCATTTTTGTAAATTGTATTCAGAGAAACAAATACATTTGGTCTCTACAAAAAAATTTCACTTACAAACTTTCCCCTTGATGTTCTGGATTTTCTTCCTTCCATTTTAATCTTCTTCTACATTTCTCTCTCTAGCATATGTTCTATTATAGTTCTGCAGTGCAGGTATGCTTTTCTTTTTCTCTGGTCTTAATTATGATGTTTTGTGTACAATACAGGTCGAAACCAAGCCTGGCAGCTGTTGTCGGTTGTATGATGCCGATGATGCTTGGAATTTGCTTTCTTTGTCCTTCAATGGACTGCCTCTGGCATAAATATCATTATTGCCCAAGCTGCAAAGAAAAGGTAAAAAAATTTATCCGCACTGTGTTTTTTGTCCATTACTTTAATTTTCATGCTTTGATGAAAATTTGGCAATGATGCTTTAATGTGAACTTGGTTTCTTGTAGGTTGCCGATTTTGAGAAATCAGATCCCTGCGTAGTGATGGATCCTCCACAATGGACACAGCAGAGCTTTGCATTGCCTGCATCATATTGATAAGTCATTAACCCGCATTGTAGCTGCTGTTGTCAGTTTGCATTTGTTTTCTGTGTGCTTAATAGTGATGGACCCAACTGTTTGGTATGTGTACATGGCGCTTTGAACATATCATGTTGCTATGTGTACATGGAACTATGAACAAATGTTTTTGTTATGTGTATATGAACCTATGAACAAATACTATTGGCATACAGTATACATTTTTAAATGTACTACCTTTGTTTTTCATTTTCCTCAATAATATGGAGCATTGGGCTCAGTAACAGAGATGCAGGGTATGATGAGCCTGAATGAGCTTAATCATTTTTATGGGCTGCTTGGCTATGAGGTACCTTAAAAAATGACTTACTAGATTACCAGTTAAGAGTTACACAGAATCCTCTCCAGCTCAATCCTGCTCAGCCCTAGAGCAGGCTTAGCTGAACTGAGTAGATCACGAGTGAGATAGAGTTAACCACTTCAGGAAAGATCCTGTGCTCTTCCCAAAATGTCGTGTATGTTAAAGGAAAAAAGGGTCCAGAAATCCCAAAATAAGCAACTATATTTAAGATTAGTGCCCTATTATTAGGTATGATAAATTACTGTCATTAGTGGGAAAGTTGGTAACCCAATATGAAATCATGTTTCCCAACTGTGATGAAGTCATTGTTAGTGAAGATGAAGCTACCTGAGAGTTTCTGTTTCATCATTATTTGAAAATGCCATCATCATCTTGCACCTGCCGCATTTAGGGAGACCTTGAAAACTTAATTGTCATCGAGTAGTTGCAAAGAAAAGGGTTGGTATGTGGTTTCAGTTGACAATACATGCCCATCAATGTTCTCTATATAAATCTAATCTGCTGGAGAATCAAGAGGTATTGAAGTTGAAACTACTCGGGAGCTGGCTCTGCATATAATTCTCTAATAGCAATTGCCTATTAGTTACTTGTTGGGTACCTCATAAGAAGATAAATGATCAAAATTCCCAAATTTCATCCTGTTGCTTTTGGGTAGCTGTATCCCTTCTGAAGGAGCTGATCCTTTCTTTTTATGAGAAAACTGGATATCTGTTTCTGCTGATTGCTGATTGCTGAATGCTGAGGGTTACTACGTCTTTAAATTCTTGATGAAGAAAAGGCCTGATATGTAGTTTGGCTCCAAAAAACAGGCCCATAGACATTCTCTGTAAGATCCAGTCGAACGGAGAATCAAGCTGGAGACAACTGAAGTTAAAACTTACTGGTGAGAGGTTCTCTATAGATAGATTTCAGACCATCAGGTACTTACCCTGTATCTAATAAGAATTAAATGATTGAAATTCCCGAGTTTCATTTTTCTTTACCTTTTTCTTTTGGAGAGCTGTATCCTTTTTGAAATATAGCTTATCCTCTTCTATATCATGTTTCATTCACTTCGGATAAAGTGTAGAATTGTATGCTTATTTCTTCATTATTTCTTCTGCTTAAAGTGATTGTAGTCATTGCCTGGAAAATTTTAACAATATTTTTAGTAAACGACCTTGTTAATTAGTAATAAAATATTCTCAGTACCTCAATGATACTGTTAATATACTATCTTTGGATTTTATAAAACTTAAATAGGTTGATTGCCTAGTCATTAATCTGGATGGGTATTCAAGTGAACTAGAAGCTGGAAGGTTTCTTAAAGTTGGCATCCACAGTCTGAAGTTTTGATACTAAGATCATTATGTTGCCATCAGGAAAAGGATCAAGACCTACCATCAAATGAATCCTTGGAGTAGATTAATTCCACATAAACACCTGTTTTATTGTACATGCTAATAATTTGAATTTCATGAGATCTTTTGGGTAGTGTTTAAGAAAATGAAGCATGTTTTATAAATATGATCTACTTGTGATGAGGTTCTATTTTGTAACACTACTAGTAGCTTGCCTGAGAATTAAGAGAAGTTCAAAATCCATCCTTATGTCAATCTTCCAAACTACACATTTGCACTTGGGATTTATGGGAGCACACATATGATTCATAGTATCCTTGATTATGTTATGTTTGTATTTATGAATAAATTAGAACTGATGTGTTTGCTTTCCAAGCCCGACTGTCATAGTTAGTCCTTGCTACCTAAATTAGGCAGAATCACATACCTCATAGTTATCCTTACTCGTAGCCTCATTTAGGCAAGCTCGCATACCTCTGTTGTGCATCTCTTTTGGGAGTTGATCTCGAACCCTTGTCCTGGCTACAGAAGGAGGAAGAGTAGGCTCCACATGAGTGATAAGAGGCCATCAGGTGCCAAGGAGACTTGCCATAAACAACATTATAGATTCCAAGCTAATAGTGTCGTGTTCATTCTCAAGAATGACTCCAATTTCTATAGAACATGATTCTCATGTTGACTCTGATGGATGGCTGCCATGGCCTTTCTTTTCTTTTGGTTCTTGAATCATTTGATCAAAGGTAGACAAGCTCGGTATTTTGAAACCTTAAGGAGGCTGTAGGCAAGTCATCCTTGGCTACCAAACAACTCTCTTTATCTTGACCAACCTTCCTCTCTCAAACTCTCTTAACCTGTCCTCCAATGGAAGGATAGATGCAGAAGTTCTTGAGTCTCTATTTATAGTTGCTGTAGAGGATTAACCCGTGTAAATTGGCACCGTCCATCTCTTTGCATGATTCAATCCATCATGGAATATATCCTTCAGGATTTGCAGGGCCCAAGGTATGCTGTCCATTTCTTTTCTTGGTCACCACATCTTGATAGAATTCCAAACTTTTCTTGGCCTACATTCCGCTCTGCTATTGCCTAGATATCACACTGGTTTACCAATTTGCCTTTGTCATTTATAACCTGACTTTTCACTATCTCGAAAGGGTTGTGGAAAGGTTCATGTCACAGAGTTTATCCGATTCTTATGACCTCACTCTAAAGAAATGTGGCTTTCGGCTCAACTTGTATTGTATGCCTCTGTTGATAGATAGAATGAGATGCGTCCACATCTCATTGCATCCTACTTGCCTCGCTTGATGATCTCATTATTCCAATTCCAACATCAATCTTCATCCTCATCTCCTCTCCTAAGGAAAGCACTAAGTCAATGTCTGTACCATCAAGCAAAACTTGACATGGGCCTCCAAATTGGCTCTAGTGGGCCAGTGGCCTTTTTATCGGGGATATATCATGTGGCACACACACATTGACCCCTTTCAACTAACGTTGTCTTATCATCATGGTTCAAAGTCCTGATATTGGTTACTAACTCAATAGGCATAGAGGTACATTGATCTTGATATTTCAAATTGGTATCAAACCATACACAAAATATTCTAGTTAAAAAGCTAAAAAAAAAAAAAAAACTCCTAAGAAACTAATGAAAATTTTAGAAAATTGATTATAATTATATGGATTCAACATATTAGTATATAAACATTTATCACATTTAACATTATTTAAATAACTATAAAAGCATGTGTTTGAATTAGTCTATGATAGTGTTAGTTTGTCTTGAAAATAAAAAATGGAAATGATTATGGGTAATTGATAAAAATAATTATTTTGAAATAAATTGGTTTGAATATCTTGCTCTTACTCGTGTATTAAGGTATATTGATAATGGGAATCCTTGGGATATGTAGAAATTATTTAAGCTTGTTTGAAAATGTTTTCAAAAACATTTAAAAAAAAAACAGATTTTAAATATAGTTTTTAAAAGCAGTTCTCTATTATTTTGAATAATAAAATTATGTTTGTGAATTTGAATATAAAAAATAGTTTTCTTACTTTATTCTCCATGAAAGTATTATTCACTTATAATGCAAAAGTTTTCAAAGTATTTTTCATATTTTCAATTATTTCTCAAAATACTATAAAAAATAAAGAAATAAAACATCTAAAATTTGAAATATTTGTACTAAACCTTCTCAAATATATTGTGCATGGATCAATTTCCATGCACTCTTTTTTGGAAAAAGTAACATTTGATCTAACTAAAACTATGTACTCTTTTTTTTTTTCAAAATTAGTGAATTTGCTCAATAATAAATTAATCTATGATTTATAGATTAGTAATTTTTCACATACATAATAGCATCTTTATCGTAGGATTGATTTTATTTATTTCATGTTGATCATGAGATATTTAAATAATTGAAATATATATATTTTTTTGGGCAAAAAAGAAAAAAGAAAAAAAAAAGGACTTCCTATCCCTCTAGGTAATTTCGTGAACCAAGATCTAAACTTTCAACACCCTGAAACTCACTGTTGGTGATTGTATAAAGTTTAGGTCAATGATTTAGGCTCTAAAGTACTTGTTTGGTTTGCTTCTTTTTAAGAGTTGCGGTGGCATGATGCCTGTAGTTTTGTATCGAAGTAAAGAAATTTACTCAGTTTTGATTGATTTGAACCATATTGTCTGGCTTATTATTTTGTGTGAGCTGGGAATGATTGGAGTGTTTCTGAAAATGGTCACGAGGCTTTTAAGAATGGGTCAGAGTCATCAGACTGGTTCTGTATATTTCAGTTTTTTTTCCTGGGTCATCTATTGCTCTGAAGGCAACTTTTCACTGGGTCTTTGTCCTTTTGGTTGCAGCTTTTCCCTTTTCTCCAATGACTCTCTCATCAACTTGCCATAGTCACTTGCTGGGGTTATTCTACAATAAATAAGTATTTTTAATAATAATAGTAATAATAATAATAATAACATTAAAAAGATAATTAAGGTATTTGATGAAATTTTAATCGATGAAAATTATATATATTTAATTAAAAATTTAGGAAAAATTAATAAAATTAATCCTTTATTATTAAAGATAATAGTATTTATATGATTATTATTGATAATTTTTTCATAATAATAGTAAAATAAAATGGGTGATTGAAAAGAAAAATAATGATAAAGGAAAGAAAATAAAAAGACAAAATAAGGCAGAAGGCAAAAGGTGGTCTTTTCTGTCTTCTCACATTTCAGTGATTTCACGACCTTTCCTTAATTTTAAAATTTGTATCCTTATAGCCATTTATGTCATTTTCAAATCCCTTAATCCTAATTTAAAATAATAGTAATAATTATATAATAATATTATTACCATCCATGGTAGTATTTATATGACTATTGATGATCTCTTTCACTAATAACAATAAATAAATAAAATTGGTCATTGAAAAGAGAAATAATGATAAATAAATAAATAAATAATAGCGGAAAAGTTGAAAAAACAAAATAAGGAAAAACGGATTTTCATTAGTATAATAGCATTCTCGTTATTTTACATTTGTAGGATAAATTTTTCTTATTTTTATTATTCTATTGACTTTGTTTCTTCGTTCTTTATAGTTATTCAGAAAGAATTTAAGTTAACATAATTCATCAATCATATTATTTGAATATAAAAAAATTAAATAATTTAATTTATATGAATGTAAAAGACAAATAAGCAATAATATAAAATGAAATAATTATATAAAGTAAACAAAAAAGACATAAAGATAATGCAAACTTTAGATTTTTATAATAGTTTGACGCAATCCACTTATATATATTTTTCTTAAACTCTCATTAAGTAATGGTTCCATTAATAAGACTTCCAATACAAGTTTTTAAGCATTACACTTAGATTAACCAACTCTAAGAAGTACTTCAATTTTCCCCAAAAGATGCTTCACTTCTAAACTTCTTAAGCTATACCTCACATTTAAGCTTTGTTTAATAAGGTTTATAAGATGAATTTTCAATACAAATTTATAGTTTGCAAATTTTTGGCTTAAAAAAAAACTAGGATTAAGAGGTATATTAAAAATGAAATGCAAATTTAAGGTCAATGCATGACCAGACATTTTGCATGATCGTACGCATATTAGTCATTGGAACATTTAAGGAGTTGTTATAGGTCAAAAAGTAGATGTAGACGTCCACATTAGCAAGTGAACAACCACATGGTTGTTCACATGATCATCCACATGGCTTCTAGTAGTTAAAACTCGCCAAAGAGAGCAAGTAAATGATCGTTTGGTTGTCCACACGACTCTAACCTAATATTTTCCAAAGTTTATGAACGTCTTAAGGTCAAAACCTCCTTTAATTAACCTATATGAATGTAGATTGCCTTTTAACAAAGGCTTAACTAATCAAAGGTACTTTGATTTAGTCAATAATGTTTTTAAGATGCCTTTAAAGATTTTCATAGAATGTTTGAGGTCCAAAGTAGTTTTCTAGTCTAGGTAGGTCTTTTCATCCTCAAATTGAGTTTGATGCTTAACAAAAATATGCAATTCTAAGTTAATGAATTATCATTTTACATAAAAATATCATAATGACAAACTTAATAAGCCTTTTTCTTATTCTTCTTGATTCTTTATGTTGCTCCATATATTTTCCTTTTTGATGGTTTTAAGGTGATCTTGTTTATTTCATTTAAATATAACCGTTAGATCTAAATTTTGTTTTGTTATCATTAAAAACAAGATTAACCGAGCCTTAGTTTCATAGAGATGAAAAATTGTTAATCCATGGGTTTTCCTAATTCAATTTTGATGATTACAAAACAAAAGTTGAGTTTACTAATGATTCAAATCAAGTAAAATTTTAGGGGTTTTTTTTTTTTTTTAATTTCAAAAGAAAGTTAAAAGTATGCCTTAGAAAGATTCAAATGTTATAAAGAGATGAATCATTGAAGACTCAAAATATTTAGGAATGCATTTTTTATATCTCCCAACTTTATTGAGAAGAAATTTAAATAATTGAGGAATGCATTTTCTCCCAACTTTAAATTATTGAAGAAATTAAATGATTGGTTGGATGTAAATTAATTTGGGTAAGATTTGAATCGCTCAATATAATGTTTTATATCTCAAATTTATTTTTAAAACCATTTTGTGGGTAATATCTTATTGCTACTTCAAAATATTAATCAAGAGATGTGTCAGGTGGGCATTATCAATTCCTCTATGAGGAGCAGAGAAAGTTATCCAACTTTTTCTTCTTCCATATTTGATTGTGGAAAAAGATAAGCCAATCTCCTGTAAAATGCCGCATTTACAGCTTTTCTAAAAGGCTTTGATATTGACAGTTTTTGTCTGTTTCTTCTTTTTCCAATTGCATGCCACACGCTTGAACTTGTCTTTTAATACAGATAATACCATTAATTATACACATGGGCTTTCCTATGGAATCGAAAACATATCCCTTTTTTTTATAACACCATTTTTTAATACCGAGCTCAATGCCATCTTAAAAACTCCTAGAAGTGATATTTTTCCCCCCATTTTTAATACCACAATGAAAAATTAGTTTTAAACAATGTCATTTTTTTTTTTTTTTTTGTATATCGGAGAAACTTTTTATAACTAAACCTTCTAAAAACTCTTTATGGGAACCTCAACCTTAGGATGTTAACTATGTCGTAACAACCAACATCGAATAAATTTAAGATATCATTAATGGTCGAATTCAAATTAGGATCATATGTAATCAATATCATATTGTATATGTATTTTCATATAACTTTTGTCTTATTAATTTATATCTTACAAATTCTTATTACTTTATAGTTAAATTAATGTTTGTCATGAATTCACCTAAATCTTATTTTAGTTTCATTATTTTATATGTGGTTTTATTGTTTTTATTTTGATCTCATTACTCTACATATTAATCCCGTCATTTTGTATTATAGTCTCATTTTTTTTATATCTTAATATCATTTATTTGTAATTTTATGGAATTGTTTGAATTTTATGATCTTTAACATAATAGATTTTTTCATATATATCCTCAAAACAAGATATTTATCTTAATTGTTATCAAAGTATAAAAATTCTAATTGTATCTCTAACTCAATACTAAAAGTCTAAATAATTTTAGACAGGTTATGACTAAATATATTTAATCCTATTGGTTTGGTAGTTTATTATAATATTATAATAGGCTAATAGCTATTAGCATTGAATATCTAATATCAAAGATGCTATTTTTTTTTTAATTAATTGTTCTCCACATGTCAAGAACTTTATCTAAGATGAAATGAAAACAAAGAATAACAAAGATACATTTATTTAAAGAGTCGTTTAAGGTAGACCCATCAAAAACCATCAATTCAATAAACGTATCTTAGTTATAAAACTATAAATTATATTCAATATTATGAATTTGGCAGCATAATTGTTTGTTTGGTACCATGATCCTCATTTCTATTGACTTTTTCAAACAATAGTGACTATGTTCCCTTCGTAACAGCTTCATTATTAGAGAGAGAGTCTATGCAAAAATTTAGGATTTTTAATTAAATAGTCGTGTGAATAAAAAAATTAACAAAATCTGAAAGAAATTAAAGGATAATTTGGGGATTAGAATAAGAGAAGACAAACCCTAGAGTCCTTTTCCATTCAATTAATTTTAATTTTTCCAGGTCTTTTGGCCTATTCAACTTCCACGATGCCAAAAAGTAATGTAATTTCCAAAAAAAATTTCCATTTCCCAAACTTCCAAAAGTAGTATCATTGGAAAACGCTTTCCTGGGAAAACTGGGGCCCAATCATATCTCAGAGCAAATATAGCTCTGCTCCTAACCCTATACTCTCATTCAAATCTCCGCCCTCCATCCCCAAGAATCCAACCACTGGCCCTTTCAGTCAATCGATCCAACGGTTCCACACTAATCCACATAGGCCGAATGCTGCACCAGATTAAACGCCCTCTCTTTGCTATAGGGTCCATGCTCTCTTTTGTTGCCAAAAACTTCACTGTCTCTTGTTCTTCTCTCTCTGGAACCCTAGCTATGAAATTACCGGAATGCCCTCGTCTTCAACAATGGGAGCAGCTTCTCTGTGCTCTAACGGAGGAGACTCCTCACGTGGAAGCCTTCAAGGGAAAATGGGCTGTGATCGGAGCCAAACTCGCTCGTCTCCCGACTCAACTCACCCAGCTCGCTGAGTCACCGAACTCAGAGAGTCAGCTCGCATCGGAGCTGGTTGAAGCCGTTTCTCAGACCTTGTCCGACGCACTCTCCCTTGCCCGGAAGTGCCGGAATCCTAATCTAGTAGACGGGAAACTCAGAACCCAGAGCGATATCGATGCTGTAACGGCGAAGCTGCATCAGCACATAAGCGATCTCGACCTCCTGGCTCGCACCGGAGCTCTCGAGGAGAGCTCCGGCTCGGTGAGTTCGAGGAGGGAGTGGGTCCGAGTTGAAGCGAGGAACTTGATGACCCGGTTGCAAATCGGGAGTGCGGAGTTGAGGAACTCGGCGATGGAGTCATTGTTGAGGTTGTTGAATGAGGACGACAAGAACGTGTTGATCGTTGTGGCCCAGGGCGTGGTTCCGATTCTGACTCGGTTGCTCGACTCGGCGTGCCCGGAGATGAAGGCGAAAGCAGTGTCGGCGATTTCTAGGGTTTCGGTTGTGGATAGTTGCAAGCATGTGTTGATTGCAGAAGGGCTTCAGCTGATAAACCAATTGATTAGGGTTTTAGAATCAAGAAGTGGGTTTGCTAAGGAAAAAGCTTGTATTGCTCTGCAAGCTCTCAGCTTTTCCAAAGAGAACGCCAGAGCAATCGGGTGTAGAGGTGGGATTGGAGCTCTCTTGGAGATTTGTGAGGCCGGAACCCCTTGTTCACAGGCGTATGCGGCCGGGGTTTTAAGAAATCTTGCTGGGTTCAATGAAATTTACCCAAATTTCATTGAGGAGAATGCTGTTCCTGTGCTTATAGGGCTTGCAGGTTCAGGGACCTTTGTGGCACAGGAGAATGCAATTGGGTGTTTGTGTAACTTGGTTTCAGAGGACCAGAGCATGAGGCTTTTGGTTGCCAGAGAAGGTGGGGTTGAATGCTTGAAGACTTTCTGGGACTCAGCCCCATCGGTTTATAGTCTTGAAGTTGCTGTTGGGTTGCTGAAGAACTTGGCCTCATGTAGGACAGTTGCAGAGGCCATTGTTTCTGAGGATTTCTTTGGTAAACTCAAAGGGGTGTTGAGTTGTGGAGCTGTGGGAGTGAGAATTGCTGCTGCTGGGGCAGTGCATGAGCTGGGTTTCAGCTCAAGAACCCGGAAAGAGATGGGAGAAGCTGGATTCATACCACATTTGGTCATGATGTTGGAGGCCAAGGCTGTTGAGGAGAAGGAGATGGCTGCAAAGGCATTGTCATCTCTCATGCTTTATTCTGGCAACAGAAGAATTTTCACCAAGCAAGAGAAAGGGATAGAGTGTGCAGTTCAGCTTCTTGATCCCCTGCAGAATGTGGATAAGAAATATGCGATTTCTGTTTTGGCTTCAATTGGGAATTCAAAAAAGTGTCGAAAACAAATCATAGCTGCAGGGGCTTGTGCTTACTTGCAGAAACTCATTGAAATGGAAATTGACGGGGCTAAGAAGCTTTATGAAAGCCTGGATGGGAATAGCAACATCTGGGGTCTATTTGGTAGAACAAAATGAGCAAGGAAATCATTAACAGCAGGGGTTAATCTCATCATCTGTATGTACAATACCAGTTTCTCATTCTTTTTCTCATGATCTTCTCTATTGTTGAAAAGTAAATGTTGCTATTCTAATGGTGACTGTCAGTATAAATCTAGAGTAGTGATGCATTCTGGGCTTCCTGAAATCACCAGATTGGAAATTGATGGTCCTTTTTTTTTTTTGACCTAAAACCCCAATAAACCTACTTTTTTTTCTCCTTTTCAAACTCATGCTTCTGGTGTATAGCTACTGCACATGCTGATTTCAAATGCTTAGTAGATTGAATGTTACAAAATCAGAAAGTGGCAATACAACACATTGATATCATAGATTTGTATAGAAGTTGGCTTGCCTTAAGAAAATAAGGTACAAGATCATTATGCCTCTTGCCATACTCAAGCTTTTTTCTTGCCAATTCATTGTGTCTGGAGGGTCAAAAGGAGAATTGATTAGGTTATTGATTGGGTAAGAGTTTAATGCCAACAACCATGATTCATTTGAGTGATGCCAGCCTGGTACCAGCCTATTTTGGTAAATTTCATGGAAGCTTGCAAGTCTCCTCCTCTCCTCAGCCAACTTGGCAACCTCCTTCACCCCCTTGCCTAACCAGACCTCCTACTTCTTCCAACATAGGATGAGTAATGATTGGAGTGTCTGCCATGGCTGTTTACACTTCACACAACATTGAACTTGATCTGGATTTAGCTAAGCAATAAACCCCAACTTCCCTAACACTGCATACATAAAATGATAGGCACAAACTGTATGGCATGCACTGTATGCTTATCACAAGGTAGCCCTGCCTTTATGGCTGTGTGGGTCTCCCATTAATGATGTGTAGATCGCAGTTATTACATCGGGTTGAAGAAAATGTTCCTGACATTATATATATAGTAAACGCATGTTATTCATGCAGATGCGTTTCAAAGCTTGAAATGTTCATTGGGTTTAATGCAAACAATATCTACATGAGAGAGAATGGGTGGTTATCAATGGTATTAAAGTGATCTCCAACCTTGGTAGAACCATCTATCTAGCCCTATAAGGGGTATTTGTCTGTTTCAGTAGCTTGTAATCTTGTGAGATACAATGGAAATATTGTATCTACATGGGAGGAGAATGTGATATCTCACATAAAATAAAAGTTCTTGACTTATTTGTGAGGGTCCATGAGACCCATAATAGACACTATCAGTGAGTTGTTACTTGTCCTTATAATTCTAAACTCATTTGTTAAATCTCCCTAATCTTTTCCTTAGTTTTTTCCCTAGACTGTCATCATGATTCCATTGACGGCTTTCAGCCACAAAAAAATGGATAACAAGCATCAAAAGTCTTTGATCAGATATGAACCTAGGAGGCACCGACGCACACATTTTTCATGTGGCGCAGCCATGTCCTAATCGCGAAGGGCCTTTTTGAGGGAGAAGAAAAGCAAAGGACGGTGGTCCAACACCAATCATCAGAATTGGTCGGAAATTATCCAAAACCGACCTTATGGTGGTTGTCGGAGAACCAACAGAAGCAAGCAGCACATTTTCATGCCTCGTGTCTTCTCCTCCCTACCTGAGGACATATTCATGATACATTCTGCATCCTCCCTTCTCCAAAAATTCACCCTATTTGTGTCCGCTACTGCTTGTGGTTCCTCCTTTTGGACTCTATTTTCTCTTCTCCAAAGGACAATCACACGCCCTCCAATTTGTTCTTTTTGATCAAGTCATCAAGACCACCTCTCTCTCGGACTCTATTTCCTCTTCTCCAAAGGACAACCACACCCCCCCTCCAATCTGTTCTTTTTGATCAAGTCATCAAGACCACCTCTCTCCCTCTCTCTCCCTCCCTCCCTCAGTCAACCCAAACTTGAAGCGAATAATAATTGTGTTACATACTGTTAGTGGATATAAGTTTATAAAATTTATATCACAACCAAAAATGCTTATAACTCATTAATCAATAAAATTATTAAATGTTAAGCAAGATTACAAAAAAACTACTTATTTATTAAACGAGTTACACTGGATGACACAAATTTAATTTAAACTTGATTATACTCAATCTAAATCTATAAAAGGTGCATTGAGATCAAGTCGTATTGAGACATCAAACTTTGTCACCTCTAATTAAACAATAAAGGAAATTAAAAAAGTTTAGCCTTTATTAGAGTAGTGCTTTCTTACCAATGAATCAAAGGCCCTAAGCAAACCCATTATATGACATTGACTTCATCCTTATAACGAGCGAAAAGTCATGAGATTGTTTGGTAATTGTTTTTTAAAATTATTTTTTGATTTTTATAAAATAAATGTCTATTTGGAAACTTAAATTATTTTTAATATTTTAAAAAATAATTTTTATTTTTATATTTAATGTTTTATTTTTAATTATTTTATATATTTATATAATTATATTTTAAAATAGTCGTTAGAAAAGTACTGAAAATAATAAAATAATATTATCTAAAAACATCTTATTTGCTATTCATAAAAACAAAAAAGATAAAATAATTTTTTTGTTATTAAACGTGTTTTTTGTGTTTTTTATTTTAAAAAGTAAAAAAAAAAATTATTTCTAAATAAGCCCTAGTCTTTCATATTTTCAACTAGTCGTAGCATGCAGGACAAGCCCATTGGGTGTCATTAATGTAATATTAACAACCAAACAAAGGTCTCGAATTGAAGCCACGTCGACGTCGATATTTAATTGGTGTGGGGCGGACCCATTGGGCGACATTAACATAATGTTGACTTAGAGAGTTGTAGCCTTTTTTTAAGGTAGGGGAGGGGCAAACACATTTCACCCACTCCATTTAGCCTTGTGAAATTTGCATACTATTTGTGACTTAGTATTTTTCAACGAGAGTACATACGGACTAATTTAAAAATTATTTTAATAAAAATTTTATTTTATGAATTATTTTTTATAAATAAATTATTTTGACTCTAAACTGAATTTTTATAACCTTCCGTCCATCCAAAGGTATTGCAAGCTTAAATTATAATGTTATAATGAATTTCAATTCCAACACATGATATACATGGAGAAAAGTTTTTCCTTGATGTTGATGGGGATTTTCATGGTACGCAGAGTCAACGTATTTGATAAAGAAAAATTCTATTAAAAGTATTTAAAAAAAAAATTGATAAAATTCCAAAAATATTTGTTGCTAAAAGTAATTTTTGTAATGCATTATTACAAAACCTTTTCCTTTTCATGTCCCAGTCTCAATTATTTTCATCGCTGGCTCTCTATGAATTTAAGTTCTAGAAAATTCCAAGGATTCGTAGGAAATTATTGAGAAAATAAAAAGGGTAGTTAGTTGTGACGGTGATGGCGAGGACTGAGGAGTGAGGTCTTATCCTTATTATTAATCTTATGGGAAAACGTCATGGATGACGACAGCCCATCAAGTGGCCGCATTTCAAATAGTATTTTTTGATTCTCTGCCGACTTTCAATGTGACACCCTCCTACACGTGATTTGTACACAATCATTTCCCCTCCTTTATACACACTCAATCACTCATCCTTTTTTTTCTATATTATTTTTCATCTTTTTTTTTTTTTTAATCATACTTTAACCTTTGTGGTGGAATTTTAATGGGTATGGAAAATTTTGTCACATGGATTTGGTATTATACTATACTATAAAATCATATAATTAAATTTAAATTGTTAAATAAAAGTATAAAATCTAGAAAATGAACCCTAATTAAAATATAAAATCATTTTTATAAAGTGTCAACTTTTAATATTATATGAATCTTTTTTATATCTTCAAGTGATATTTAGTTGTTGAGAATCATGATTTCTTGATTAGTTGTTTATTATAATTAAATTATTGAAATATATATATATTTTCAAAATTGTGACACATTTTTAAGGGAAAATAGGTTTTTTTTATATCTTAAGTTGAGTAAACGAGACTTAATTCCAAAGAAAAAAAAAAAGTCATTGCCAACTTTTTAATATCAACTGATTTTATTTTTATATCTTTAAGATTACATTAAAGTACAATGATCATAGTACTTATGATCTTGATATCTTAGTATGGGCTGGCAAGAGGAAGAGACGAGAAAAACTAAAAGAGACACTTGGGCATGAATATTTTTACACATTTTGGGTGTAAATGATTGGATCAAAGGCCTTGCTTTCTCATAAATTAATCAGAGAAGCCATGGATTACAGCTTTTGTGTTTGAGTGCCCTTGCCTGATGCCTTCTGGGCTTTTTGCAACCAAAAATATATATTGAAAAATTATTTTTAAATTGTAAAAATTGAAATAAAAACTTATCTTTTTAAAGAGATATTATTTTATTAAAATTTTAGAATTTTTATAGATTTAAGAATAGTTTTTTCATCTATATAAATCTTAAATTATTTTTGTAAATATATATATATTTTTTCAAAAAGTACTACAAATATTAAAAATAAAATAAAAAATCAGGAGTCTGATGGGGTTTGTGAGACTTCAGGCATGGGCTCTAAATTTGAGGGCATTCAGCATTCATTATTGCCCACAATGAATGCAGGAAAAAGGTGTCCCTCTCCTCCCAAATTCACCATGTGCCCTTCATCCCCTTGCTGCCCTTTCCTATCCTATCATTTCATCAATAAGTCTCACTTCTGAATCTCTGATAGCAAAAAAAACAACAAAACATACATGTACAAATAACCATTTTTGTTGTCTGATTGATTTTATACTAGAAAATTCTTATTTGATCTAAATAATTAATTCATATATATATATATTGCTCTGTTCTAGAAAGATAAGATCATTGATAAAATCCAGACATTTATTTTGATAAGGGTTTCTTATTCATAATTTCATCATATATTCCAGTGACAAAATCAATTAAAACATTGTCAGATGCTTTTATAACTTCCATTTCCTTGTTTGATAATAATCAAATTTCTTCCTACTGGTTTATTCATTGTTCAATCTTTAAAGTTTAGGTATATAAATCAAAGGAATTTTCCTCCTCAACATTTGGGAAGGAGAAAAAAAATGGAAAAAAGAAGAGGAATATGAACTTTTTTAAGATATTTTTTTCCACAATGGGCTCCATCTATATACTAGTACAATATAGAATCTATAAAATATATTAATCATCCTTTTCTCAGATGACAGACACTTTTCTGCAACTGCTGACCCATACTCCTCATGTACCCCATGGCTTAATATATTACAAAAGGTGAAAACTGTCTCTCTATTTCTCTATCCATCTCCTCTTCGCTTCTAGGCTCTGGGTATTTTTTTCCAACCCTTTCCTGGGTTCTAATTTGTTTTTGCAGGTTTTGGTGTTCTGGGTTCGTTGAAGCTGTTGTGAGGATTGAGCTGTCGCAGATTGTGTTGTGTTTTAGGGTTTGAATTTTTGCAGATTTTGTTGGGTTCTTCTGGGTTTAAGGAGCTGGTCCAATTCTCTTTGTGGGCATTTCTCTTTTAATTTGTTTTTGGGTTAGGTCAGTTTCGAGTTTTCTGGGGGTTTTTCTGAAGCTCTTCCAAGGTTTTGGCGGTCTAGGGTTGTTAGAGGTTTTCGTGACGGATTTGGGTGTGTGTTCTAGGATTTATATCAGAAAATGGTGAGCCCCAAACCCAGTAATGGTGAGAGGGTGCCCTGCGATTTCTGCAGTGGGCAGATTGCGGTTCTGTACTGCAGAGCTGACTCCGCGAAGCTCTGCTTGTTCTGCGACCAGCACGTTCACTCAGCGAACGCCCTCTCTCGCAAGCATCTGCGTTCTCAGATCTGCGATAACTGCAGTTCAGAGCCCGTTTCAGTCCGGTGCAATACGGACAATATGGTGCTATGCCAAGAGTGCGATTGGGACGCCCACGGGAGCTGCTCTGTGTCCGCCGCACACGATCGGAAGCCGGTGGAGGGTTTCTCTGGCTGCCCCTCGGCGGTGCAGCTCTCCTCCATCTGGGGTCTCGATATCGAGGAGAAGAAGGCCCCGCCGCCGCCGCCGTCCATGGCGGTGGATTCGTGGGGGTATAAGTCCAATACATTGACATTTCAAGACTTAATGGTGCCGAACGGGAATGCGGTGGCCTTTCCGGATGCATTAGGTGGCGAGGTGTCGAAGAGGCAGAGCCCGAGCTGTGGGAAGCACAAACAAGTGATATTCAAACAGTTGGTGGAGTTGTTCAGGAGGGATTTACTGGCTGGCAATGGCGGTGGCGGTGGCAGAGTCGGTGATGATGAAGATGATGGTGGCGGTGGCGTCTGCGGAGGTGGTGAAAATTTGGTTACGGGTTGGCAGGGGAATGTAGGGGAATCTATTGGTATAGAAAATGGTGGAGTATTGGATGTTGATCATCAGGCATTGGAGCAGCAAACACCATTCACATCTTTGCTTATGTTACCAAATCGCGCCACCACCGGCGGAGAGATTTTGTGGGATAATAATCCCAGTGATCAAAGCACTCAGGTTTTGTCTCAAACACTCTTTCAGCTGCATTCTTCTTCGTATTGATAATGTGATGTAATGTACGAGAAATATGTTCTGGAGTAGGGTGGACTGGTGCCAGGTTCTTTGTTTTTTTTTTTTTTTTTTTTTGATAACCCAGGAAATTCCATGTCCAGACCCTTAGGACTCTCCATGGGACCCAAACCTAGGGTGCTGATCACCTTGCAACAACCAGCACCTGGTAAATTCAGGTTATCATGCTGGCAGGATTCGAACTCAGGACCATCTGCCACTTATTGAGACCACACTTCCCGTTGTTGGCCTGAGCAACTGGGCTACCATGGTGGGTTGGTGCTAGGTTCTTTGTTGATTTCATTTAGTTGTGTTTTGGTTGATTCTGGTAATTGCTTGATGACTTCATGCAACTCTGCTGTAGAATTCAACTTTTAAATGCTAAAGCATACGTGAAAAGTTAATGCTTTCATGGCATTTAATCATCTCCCTGCAATGGATATTAACTTAATTTTCTCTGTGATCTAATGTTTAAGACGATGTTTCCAAAAGATCCCTAGGGTTTTCCTCATTGGAAGTCCCTCTGTCGGGTTTTTTCCTGGTTCCTTAGGAGGTGTTCACCCTTGTTAGGTCCAAGTTATGGTCATTGCAAAATCAAGTGATTGTCTTTGTCTGTCTTGGTGCGTTGTTCCTTCTTGGAGAGCACTGAACCAAAAAATAGTTTATGGTGCTAAGACTGATTTTTCTTGAAGTGGCTATTAGATTCAGGAGAGAGGTGGGGATGACACCCCAACACCCACCGCCCCGTTTTTTTCTCCTCAAAGTTTGTTTCATTAATTCTTTTAGGAACATTCTAAATCTGGGATGGATTACTTGCTGTTTGTTGTTGAACGTTCTATTAGCCATTTTCCTACATATTGTCAAGTGAATTCAGTTTGTTCCATGTTACCTCATATTTAGGTGTTAGTTTTGCTATTTTGTTTTAAAATTCTGGTTTAACTTATAACATATGCTGCCATTAACCATCTTATGTGCTTCATTGCAGATATGGGATTTTCATTTAGGACGGTCAAGGGGTCATGAAGAATGTGGTCTATTAGAAGCCGAATATGGTGTTAATGATGCAGGATTCGTAATCAAGAGTTACAGTGAGTTTATGAAAGAAACATCATTCACAAATACGAAGGTGGTGGGGGAAATGTATGATATAAATTACTCCATGACACATGAAGATATCACATCATTTAATGTGAGCCCTTCTGACTTAAGTTGTCTTTGTTACTTGAATATCATTTAATTCAATTGTATACCTTTAGTTGTATTCCTAATTGTTTTTAAACAGTAAGTTATCCTCTTCTACGGGAAATTTCTGTCCTTACTTTTTATTTGTTCTGTCTATCTTGGAGCATACTAAAGTCCATACACATTGTGGTGGAAATTAATGCTAATGCCATGGTGATCTACACTCTGGTGGATGTGCTATGCAACCAGGTCCACAAAATTTCTTTATAGAATTTTGTTTATTTTTCCCTTTTGTAAGGATACTGTAAAAATAATGAATTGAAGCCTAATAGAACGAGCAGTGGTGTTATTAAAAGGGATTATTCTTTTAAGGGTCTTAAATTGTGTCTTAAACTAGCATATTGCTTCCCAGTCCTCCTGCCATAGGTTCAAGATTGACTTACTTCCTCCTACTTGTGTTGTACTTTTTGTGGAAATTTGGTGATAAATGGTGTTTCTGTTTTCTGTTTTCTAATGGTGTTGGTGCTTTTGGATTTTTGTATTTTTGTTTTTTGGTGGTTGTTTGTGTTTGGGTCGATGGTTCGAATGGACTTAGTTTGTCTAATCCTAGGTTGACAACCAACAAGAGCACAGCATAGGTCTAAAGGCATTTGTGATTTCGTAAATATGATCTGCTCCAAAATGCATAAATGTTAACCATTCTGAAGTCAGTGAAAGATGTAGGTATTCTTCAACAAATTTTCAACTCCTGAATGGCCAACATCATCTCTATGTCAAATGTTAACAATCTTTAATTGATGTCAACGGTCTGTAATATGTCAATAGCAGCTTCACTTGTTTGAAATACATGGAGCTGGCAGATCTCCTGGATCCCATCTTGATTCCGTTGCACCCGACACTTATGTTTTTTATTACGTATTCTACACCTATCTTCCCTGTTTGTTGTTCAGGTGTTATTGTTGCTCTTTCTTTTATGTGTTTATCGGAGGGCTTTGCTCATTGTTGACTTGTTCTATTTGGAAAATGCAGAATAACTCAAATAACCCAACAGCGAGCCAGGGGGCCGCAACTTCTGAGAGCAACAACTTACCTATTGCACGGCCGTCATCAGGTTCAGCTTTTGCTAAACCTAAAAGCTTTAGTGGATCGAAGGACATTGAGTTAACAGAACAATCTATTCTTATGAGAGGTGAAAGTGGAAGAACAGCAGCAACGACGAAGGCGGATTTGGAGCAGCTGGCACAGAATAGAGGTAATGCCATGCTACGTTACAAGGAAAAGAAGAAAACTAGAAGGTATGTCCTTCCATTTTCTTCATATCTTCTAACTCAAGTTTGAACCTTTTTTGTTTAATAAGAACACAAATTGTTGTCTTTCTGAATATTTAAAGTAAAATCATGAATAGATATGATAAGCATATACGGTATGAGTCAAGGAAGGCAAGGGCTGATACTAGGAAGCGAGTGAAGGGTCGGTTTGTGAAGGCTACTGAAGCTCCGGATGGTTGAAGATGAGCTCCATATTGTCTGTAAATGCTTAATATGTTTCTCCCTCTGTCACATTAAATATATAATGTAAGGACTCTTAAATTCTTTTCATCAATTACAACCTCTCTCTCTACTATGGTGCACGCACACACACCACATGCGGTTTTGTGTAATATTTTCATTCACTTTGAGCCAAAGGTTTCAGAGTCTGGCGGTAATCCATTGGCCTAGTGTGGTTTGCGGGTGGGGTATGAGGAGCCCTTGAGACTTTAAGAGGGTCTCAAGAAAGCTCGTATTTTTGAAATTAAGGTTTTGGCAAGCCAGTTTCCAACTTGATCATATTCTTGTGGTCTGGCTTACCAGCTTTTTCCAATAATAAACATCAAGGGTGTTGGTTGTACCAAGTTTATATTTTCAACCTTCAGACTTCGATATCTAATCTCAATCATTCAAAAATAAAATGCAAAAACAAAGCATAGCAGTTAGGGGAACAATCCCTCTGCCCCCAGCCATCTTCCTCTCCTCTCTACCCTTTCTCCCTTCCTCCGTTTTGCTCCAGCCCATTTCACAATCTTCTGTCCTTTGTAAAGGAGTGCTGATATAAGTAACTACCCCTTTTGATAAGATTTTCTTTTGTTGCCCCAAAACTTCTGAGGGTTATATCATGCTACATTTTAGAAGCAGAGAATCAATTTTCCGTTTCATGCTTTTTCTTCCCATAGATTGGGAGACATTAAAACACTGTGATGTCAGATCATTAACCCATTTTTCTTCCCATAAATTGTTTCTTATGTTTTTAAATAACTTCTATATGTAGTGTTTATTTTTCACCATCCTTCATATTTGTTCAATTATTTTTTTAAACAATCCTTAAAAAAAAGTGAAAACAATTAAAAACAACTAAAATACATTCTTAAAAAAACACCCGGTTTTGTTTGGTAATTGTTTTTTAAAATAATATTTTGTTCTAAAAAAAACATATTTTTCAATTAAAAAATACTTTAAAATAGAAAATAATTTTATTTTCTTAAAAATAAAAAATTAGGTTTTTTTTTAAAGTATCTTTTAGTTTTTTTGTTGTTTTTGTTTTTTTTTTAGGGTTGTTTTTAAAAATAATTATATAGATATGAAGAATGATTGAAAATAAGGGTCTATTTGGTTGTTGTTTTTAAAAATTGTTCTAGAAAACAATTTTTAAGAACAGTTTTTGGTGTTTTCAGAAAAAAATTTATGTTTGGAAACTGAATTTTGGAAAACAGTTTTTATTCTCAAAAACATAAAAAAAAAAAAAAATGTTTGATTGAGTTAATAAAAAAAAATTTAGAACAAATAAAACAAAAATCATGTTTTAAAGTTGTTTTTTTTTTCCAATTAATAAAGTGTTTTCTTCAAGTAACTTTATATTATAAATTTATAAATAATTTTTATATACACAATTCATTTAAATTAAAAAAATTATTTCATTTTAAATAGAATATATAGGACATGAAAATAAATGCAAATATATCCATTTGAAATGTTGAAAAAAGAATGCAAAGAAACCATCAAAATAAGTTTTAGTTTTTATATAAACAAAAATTTTATTCTAAATTTTATTTTTAGTAATTAATCTAAATATAACTTTTATTTGGATGATTGAAGTCCAAGCAACCAAGTTGCTATTTTAATAAATTTGTTTTGGCCAATAATTGTTTATAATGACATTTTGTTCATTATTGTTTGAGTTATAAGTAAGGTGAAGTTTAAAGATGTTCACTTTCCAAGGGATTCTCACGATGTTCACTTTCCAAGGGATTCTCACGGCTAAAGATGGTGTTATATTTGTATTGACCAATATATTTTACCAACCAATATGTTTTGATCAATATATTTTCTCTTTATGTATGAATTTTATTTTACCAACCATTTTATTCATACAAATGACCTTCATGTCCCTTAAAAATATCTCTGACTATTCTAATCTTGAGAAAAGTCTTTACCCAATATTACTACATAATTTACATATTACTACCATCACTCTCTCTTGTCTCTCATCTTCTTCAAAACTGAGAAAAAAATCACCTGCAAAACCCTCTCAATAAGCAACTTGTTTTCTTTCTCTTTTATGTCCTTAAGCAGGTTTTTTGTTTTTCTTGAATAAAACAACTCAAGAAAAATCAAAACTGATAAATGGGAAAAATCAAGATTTTTTTTTGTTTATTTTCTTTTTTGTCCTCCACTTTTCTCAGCATCCAAACGGGAAAATACAAACAGGAAATAAAAGGAAAACACAAATGTGTTGGTGTTGTTACCTTCGTTTCGTGCTATTGGAGATGTCGCCACTGTGTTGAAGAAGAGGAAATGTGAGAACGGGAAGAAAAAAACACGGAGAACATCCGTTCTCTTAGGTTTTTTTTTTTTGTTCTAAACAGTAAAAAAACATGGAAAACAATATTTTTTTGTTCTTTAAAAAGTGTCATTTTGAGAACATGGAAAACAAAAAAAAAACAAAAACAACTTTCTCAACCAAACAAGTTTTTGGTGTTTTTTGTTTTCAAGAACAAAAAACATATAAATATTTTAAGTATAAAAATTTGTTTTATAAAAACAAGTACTATAAATAAAAATTTGTTTATAAAAAAAAGTATAAAAATATAGAAAACAAATTTAAACAAATTTTTATTCCAAAAACATTATAGAACTTTTTGTTTTAAATCTATTCTCAAAATTGTGCTTTAACAGTAGTTGTGGAAAATGTTCCCAACTAGATCATTACTGTTCGAGTGGATATAATTCTTGTTTTATGTTTCTAAAAACAGGAAATCAAAATAACTTTTGTATTAAATATAAAAATTGTTTAAAAATTATGTAAAAAAAAATTGAGGAAGTAATTTTAAAAAATATAAGGTAAGCTCATATTATTTTATATATAAAGTATATTTTATATTGAAGTTAATAGTATTTTTTATTTAAAAAAAATGAAAAATAGAAAGTATATATAAATGAAAACTTAGGATCTATTTGGGAATGTTTTCGAAAATAGTTTTCTTATGTTTTTTAAAATAAAAGTTTGTTTAAGAATTTGAAAAATCTTCAACTTATTTTTGTTTGTTTGTTTTTTTTTTTTTTTATTTTATGTTTTCAAATATTTTTTAAAAATAACCTTTAATCTATCATGCTTATTTTTAATTATTTTTAGTATATATACAATTATTTTTTGAAATGATCCTCAGAAACCAAGCAAAAATATTTGAAAACAATTTAAAGAGTTAAATGCAGTTTATTCTTTCAACCTTCAACATGTTTTACATTTTACTCCTTTATATTCAAAACTCAATCCTTTACTTACCAAATTTATTAACACTTTGTCTCTTAAACTTGTTAAAAGTCGATGAATGATTTGTTGAGCGAAGAAATAAGGTTGAAATGTAAAACCCAAGTATTCAGACTAGAATTTGAAAAAGATCATTTTTTTTAATGAAAAATTAGTAATATAGGAAAATTATTAGTCTTTAAGAATTTTGAGGGGTAAAATATTGGGTTTTAAATATGGGAAGATAAAGTGTATTTAATTCTAATTAAAATATGTTAATAGATTACACCATGTTTTCAAAGCAAGTTCTCCCAAAATTGTTTGGTGTCAAAAAAATTATTAGTATTTTCGGGTTAAAAGACACAAACTGTTTTCAATACTTACAAGTTGTACTCTTTTCTCTTTGCTTTCTATGGATTCTTTCCAAGATTCCATGCCACCCCCACTTCAGAATTGAAAGAAGTTGAACAGGTATTACTTGATTCATACTCAGTTCTTTGTAGTTGGAGGTCTATTCATGCAATCTTCCAGGCCATCCCCACTTGGCCCACTTCAAAATTAAAAGGAGTTAGAATAGTTATTACTTGATTTATATTCAATTATTCTTTCTAGCTGCAAGTCAATTCATGCAATAAATCCCTACACCAAATGTATGTGAAAACCCTCAATGTAGACTTCACTTTCCTAAGGGCATGAATGCTAATCCTTGGTCCATGAGACCCAAGGTCATGTTTGGCACGTTGAATAATTGGTATTTAATTGATATTAGTATGTATAAAAACCTACATAGGCAATGCCTGGTTAGGTTTCTTCTTAGAAAAAACCAGGAAAAAACAAAACTAAGTAAAAAATGGTGTAGTTTACAACGTTGGGGGTTTCAATAAAATTCTTGAATCGAGTAGACTTTTGAATACTACTAGACAAAATTGAATTGGTCAGTGAATTGAATGTGGAGGAAGCTTCAATACCAGACGGGAATCGATGGGTTATGAAAATGAATTCCGAGACTTTCCAATATCAATATGAATATGTACATATATAAACACATCCCCATTCAACCATTTAATTACATGACTTACACATCTTCTAGAAATATGACGTTCCCAGTTCAATTACTTTATCAACATCTTGGACTTCCAACAAACAATTATTCTATTTTAATAATTTATTTATATTTATTTTTATTGTTTTTTTGACAGAATTTATCCATACCAAACAATGGGCTTTGACAAATCTTCAGAACCCACCTCTACTAGATGGCTATTATTTAAATTCTGTAGTCCAGTATATGGTTGTATGGCCATGACTTACCTGCAATGCAAAATTTTCATATATATATGTATGGTGTTTATGACATTATGTAGAAGAGCAAATTAAGATTTCTTCTCTCTCTGGATTTGAGGTTTCTAGAACTGCTGCTCAATGGGGTCTCCATCTCTGCTCTTCCTTTTTCTTGCTGTCTTAGCTTTTGTGACTGTGGATTGCAGCTATGAAGGTATGGAAGTAGCTTTAATCCTTCTTCCTTCACCTCGAGGATTCAAATAACGTTATGCTTTTGGATCAATTGGTAGTTGAACATGATAATAGGATCTTGTTTTTTGTCTTGGTCTTTTAGGAAGTTACCCGTTTCGAGTTCACCAATTGATAGTTTAATATGGTATTAGGTCATAAATTTGAATTTTATTTTCTCTTTTTTCTAATAGATCAATTGATGTGTGATATATTTACTTTTGTTTGATTTTTTGTGGTGTTAATTTGTAATTTAACATGGTATTAAAGTCTCAATTTTTTAAAAGATCATGAGTTTACATTTCATTTATTTTCTTGATTATTATTGGCTTGTTACGTAAAATATTTTTGGATCAGGCGATGCCCTTTATGCATGGAAGATCAAACTCGAGGACCCTAACAACGTCCTCAAGAGTTGGGATTCATCATTAGCAAATCCATGTACTTGGTCTCATGTCACTTGCAACTCCAACAACAATGTCACAAGGGTGTAAGTGACTTCAACCCTTATTTATCATTTCAAACCTAATTTCATCTGCATCTGCCATGGACTAATCGCAAAACCCTAATTTCATTACCATTTCAATCATCCCACAGGGACCTTGGCAATGCAGGACTCTCAGGACCTCTTATCCCTGACATTGGAAACTTGACCTTTCTTCAATACTTGTAAGGCTACAATCCCCCTTTTTTTTTTTTTGGTTTATTGGTACTGAATTAACTAAACTCTATATTATCACCTAACTTCACTCTAATCTGCAGCGAGGTGTTTGAAAACAAGATCAACGGTTCCATTCCAAGTGAGATAGGGAAATTATTAAAGCTGGTCAGCTTAGACCTAAAATATAATCATCTTTCAGGGTTCATTCCCGAGTCTCTTGGCAACCTCACATCCTTGAGGTTTATGTAAGTCTATTCTTTGAATAATTTTGAGAGGAGGGTTTAGCTTAATTATCTAATTACATGTTACTTAATATGTGATTATTGATTTGATCGCAGGAGATTGAATCATAATAATCTAACAGGGACTGTACCAAAAGAGATCTTTCAGCTAATTGGCTCCGGCAACTTGTGGACACTGTGAGTTGATTCTATTATCATGGAATAAACTAAAGTCATGAATTGTTTTGGATCCAAATTTAATCATGCTACATGTTTGTTTATCTTAATAGGGACCTATCGGATAACGACTTAAATGGGACCGTTCGAGCAACTAATTCAACAGGTAATAATGATTATGTCATCGAAGGAAAAGTTTGTGATAAGTTAAATCATATATGAATTGATTTACAAATTGTATCGACATAATACTTAGATGAATTAAAAGAATCATATCAGAGTTGAAACTCTTAATTTGAATAGAACGATTAAATAAATGGGTTAAGTGGGTTGGTAAGACTATGATATAAACACGATTAATTTCAACCCAAACCTATTAATTTTATGTTGGAGTACCAAAAAGAGATTGTTAACTATGCTCTAACCCATGAACTTTGACATGGGTTAGCAATAATGCGCCTAACCAAAGCCCATACAATTCTTCCTCTTACCTATGTGTTTGTTTTTTTTTTTTGTATGAAGGGTTTGCCATTACAACAGTTATCCAAGATCCAAAGGCTTGAAGGAGATAGAAGATGAAGACTCATACCTATGCTACATACTTCTATGGTTGAAAAATAATGAGATTGTTGTTCATAAATAAGGGTTGTGGATAATAATAAGAGTTGGTTGTAGGCTTGTGGCCCATCTTCAAAGCCCACTACTTATGCTTTATGATATGTAATTCATTGTATTCAAACACTTGCTTTATACTTTATAATTATGGGTAGCAAATCTTAGTAGCTCAATTAATGTTGATCACATTAATAAGTAATCCAATGAAAATATGACTATATTACCCTCCAAAAGAGATTTGTTTGTTTTATTAGTTTAATGATTTTAAAATGACTTAATATTTAAATTTAAATTGCTATATATATTAAATATGTTTCATAAAATAACTTGATAGTACCGCTTAAAATCAAAATTAATTTAAAGTGATAAGCGAAAAAAAATCACTTTTTTGCCTTAAATTTAAATTAGTTTCATCTTCTTTAAAGAATATTTTAACATTTTTAAGGACTCTATTACAATTATAAACTTATTTCTCACTGTAAAATCCAAAAAGAAAAGGAAAGTTTGAGATTTCTGATCACTTAAATATATATATATATATATAATTGTTTACGAAATAAACAACTCTATTACTTATCTATGTATTTTTCATAAGTTTGTTGCTTAATATTAATAAGGGTAAAAATGTCAAAAGCTAATTGTTTTTTAAAAAAGTTAAGTTAATTTATCAAATAGTCTTATATTTAAGTAAAAATTAAATAATAATATATATATTAAAGAGATATATATATATATATATAATTGTTTACGAAATAAACAACTCTATTACTTATCTATGTATTTTTCATAAGTTTGTTGCTTAATATTAATAAGGGTAAAAATGTCAAAAGCTAATTGTTTTTTAAAAAAGTTAAGTTAATTTATCAAATAGTCTTATATTTAAGTAAAAATTAAATAATAATATATATATTAAAGATAATCTAAATTACATCATCTTAAGGCAACAAGTATTAAGTTTTTAATATTATCTAGTTTATTGAATTACTTTTTAAATTGAGGTGATGTTTGTTTTTTAAGTTTTTTTTATTACTTTTAACAATTAAAAGTAATTTATTGATATTGACAAACATAATTAAATTGAACTTGTTAAAAACAAATTCACTTTAATTATATTAATTTATATCGATAGGTTACTTTTAATTGAACAAAAAAGTAGATTATTTTAACTTTTTCTATTAAAAAAAAAAACAAAAACACACCACCTTGATCCATTTACTTCTTCTAAAACATATATGATCTCCATTCTTATTGAAATCCTATTGAAAGAGCCTTTTAAACTTTTTTTTTATTTTTTTTAAAAAAGGACCCCCACATTTGAAGGCTAAATATAATTTTTAAAAGTATTTGAATGTAATCCTTATACTATATTTGACAGTAATTTTAAGAAATGTTTTTAATCTTTTTAATACTTGAAAATATTTATTTTTTATGCATTAAAATTATTAAAAATACTTCTCAAAATCATTACTAAACATATTCTTAATCATCATGTGACATATTTCTCAACTTAATTAATCTATGTTTTGGAGAAACAAAAGACTTGGGCTTTTACTCGAATATAAAATCAAATTGATAATAATTACTTCTACTTCTTGGATTACTATTAAACCTAAAAGTTAAACGTTTTCCAAACATGACCTTAGCCATGGTTGAGTTCAAAAGTAGTGCTTGAAATGTGATTGAGTCACGCAACTCAGAAGACCCAGAAGACCCACATAGTGGAAGCAAAGCGACTTTAGATGAAAACTAAATGGGGGAATTGGATTTGAAAATTTGCAGGTGGAAAGCAGCGGGAAGATGTTGCCTTTATCATGAACATGTAGGTCAGTCAATATTATTCAAACTCAAAGGATTCTTTTTGACCTTTTTTTTAACCTCTTCCTTTGTATATACCCAATTGTGATGGTGAACATCAACCCACACCCCACTTCACTTTTCCATTCATATCAATCAACCCTTAATTCCAAAGGGAATAACAACACACGGGAACCTCACTTTTGCCTCATATTCTTTGACTTATTATTATTATTTATAATGATATAATGATAAATAGAATCCAACATTTGATTGGATATAGACTTTAATATTATTAACAATGACTCATTTCCGTTAGGAATTATTTGTTATATATTCAACATTCACATAATTTTCAAAATAATCTAATACCAAAAGCCTATGCTACATAGAGATGCTTCAGATGTCTTATATGCCGTGAACTCATCTTGATTATATTAATGTATTTAGATTATATTAATCTTGAATTTTAAGCTTAGGGTAGATAATACTTAAAAAAACAAAAGTGGGTCATTATTATACTTCATGAGTCACATATCAAGCTTTAAAAAGTAGTCAATAGTCTTATCAATATATAAAAGTATAAACCTATACACAAATGTATGGAAATTGAATTCAAATTTTCATACCCTCTTCTTATCAATGCACTCTAAAATTGTTGTAGTATGTGACTCATATTGATGGAAAGACATAAATGGAGAAAAATGGACAAATATCAAAGTGGAGTGAAGCGGACGACGATATTTATCATTCAAACTTGTATTTTTATTGTTAAGGGCGAATGATAGGTTGAGAGGGTTTGGGGGAAATGCCTCCTATGGTACAGTTTAAGGGTATTTTTGAAATTTCATTATTTAAGAATTAACATAAATTATAATTTGACATATAATGAAAGTCTTCTTCCCTATTTCGTAGACATGGACAATCTATCAAACCACATTAAACCTGTGTATTTTTATTTTTTTTCATTTTTTTCTAATTTTTCATTAGGAATCGTTGCACAAAAATTAAAGTTTTATATAACAAAAAGGGTTCTAATAAATATCCTTAATTTGCTTAACATAGTAGTGTGGAATATAGATTTCTTTCAAAGATTTTTCTCATTTCACAATTGCCCATTTTTGGATAGAGATGTCCAATATTCTTGGAGAAATAAAAAGGAAGCAATAAAATATTAATATCTTTTTTACCAATGTCATCATTCTAATTTGGAGTTCACTTTTCCTAAGATTACTTAGAATCTTAAAAACTCCCCTTCACATGCCCAAAAGTCCAAAACCAACTCTCAACTGTCTTCACCCCCTTTTATGTACACAAATGAACATGGGTCCAATAACATCATTAGGAATTGAGAGGTCAATGGTCAAAACCTAAACCCACAACACAAATCCATCTCATATCCATTCCTTTTCGCAGGGGTTTTATCCAAGTTGAAGAAGTGATTATACACTCAATTGTCCGTATAAAAAAGGGCCCTTTTTCTCTTTGAAGAATTAGAAGAAGAAGAAAGAAAAAGAAAGAAAAAGGAAAAGAAAAAAAGCTTTTTGCAGGGGTGAACCCATCCCCCTTTTTTCAATCACTATGGAACCTTTGTCTTGAACCATTAATTGACAGCAGGGAGGAGAAAAAGAATGAAGACAGGTGCATAGTGGGTTATGGGTTAGTCAAGTCACTTCTTTTAAGAAAGTAATCATAACATCTACCCATCTATCAAAATCAAAGTATTTTTCAAATTTGATCAAACGGGCAACCCAAAAATCAAAAATCAAAATAAACAGAGAGAGATAGGGAGAAAGACCAAACATTAAAAGAAGAGATCACTCACATGGGCAACAATGTGTAATGAATGAGGGTTTTGGTGGCTGATTGACTCCTGGGTGCTATGGCCCTACTGCAGCTGGACTTGTTGGGTCTTCTTTATCTCCTGCCAGCTGAACCAAATCCTCAAAGGGTGCCCCACCACAAGAATATGGAGACGGGGTTCATTGGTTGAGCCACCACTGGTTCATAAAGGAAGGGATCAGTCCAAAGCATGTGGGAACAAAGAAAGTGAACCAAAGTTTCTTTGACAGAACATCAGGGTTTGATTGAATGTTTTTTTTATGTACAAAAGGGATTTAAGAATAGTCATAGCAAATAATTTTTAAAAATTGAAAACACTTCAAATTTATTTATTTTTTTAAAAGTAATATGTTTTTGTTAAAGTTGGGTTTGGGTCTCCAAATGGGTTGACCCGACTTGACTCAAATAAACAAGAAAATGGAGGAGTAGTTTCTGGGTAAAAATTGTCACTATTAAGAATAAATAAATAAAAAGTTTTTTTTTTTAATTCTCTCTCTCTCTCTGAGTAAAAACTCTTTCGGTGAGAATTCTCTCCTTAAAAAAATCAGAAAAAAATATTTTGACTTCTCTCTCCTTAAAAATCACAAAGAGAAAAAATATGTTTTCTTCTCTCTCTAGGAAACAAAAGAGTAAGAATGTAATTCTTCTAAAAAAATAAAAGGTCATCTCTTAAAATTATTCCTAGTTTTCTTCGAAAAGCAAATGGTTCTCGTATTTGTAGTTTAATTCATAACTTGAGGCGAGAAATTTAACTAGTGAAACTATCAATCTAAATCTTAGACATTTCAGAAGTTAATTGGAAATCTTATTATTCATCAGTTTTCAAACAGATTTAAAAAAAAAAATTATTTTCTATCAAAAGTTTTAAAAAATTATTTTCAAGAAGAATTTTCAAATGACACCTTAAGATTTGGAGGATGGTGAGCAGAAAACAGTGAAAGAATTTTCCTTGTTTACAAGAGTAAGGGAACTTATCTCTTGGTCAATCACATAATTTTGTAACATTGTTGGAGTTGGTTTTTCTATTTGATTTATTTTAGGCAAGGTTCTCCCTTTCCATTCACGCTAAAAATGATTGGAATAATTCTTTATTCTTATAGTGTATTTCATGTTTTTAAAGATATCTTTTAAGTTAATAGGGGTTAATGATTTAGCATGACTTAATAATTTAATTTAAGTCATTAAATAAATTAAATATATTTAATAAAAAATTTAATATCATAACTTAAAATAAAAAATAATTTTAATTATTAAATTAAAATGATTAATTTATTCTTAATCTTAAATAATTTTTTTACCTTATTTATCTATATTTAATAAAAATATACAATTATGATTTTGTATTCACAACTTATCTTTTATAATAAATATGTTTATAATTATCTTATACTTTTACAATACTTTAAATATGTTTAATAAATAAATTTATTAATTAAAATTAATACAAAATATAAATTTGTGTTAAAATAAGTAAGATTAAATACGCCAATTTGATAATTTAAATAAAATTTAAGTTAATTTTATCAAACAACTTAAATATTTAAAATAAAAAATTTTATAATAAGTTTTTAGTCAACAACTTAAAAATAATATAACTTAAAATCAATTTAAATTATTAAATAATAAAGAGTAAATTGTATCATACAAACTTGTTAATTGGATTTTAATCAGATTTAACCAATTCCTCAAATCAACTTTTTAAAATAATATATATATAATGAATTGTAGAGGACAACTTAAAGGCAAGAATATTATGTTTTTTGAGACACGATGACAAAGACATAGAAAGATATTTAGATGGAAGTGCTTATTAAAAGGTATCCCTTGAGGTAATAAACATCCAATAATTATCTATTTTTTTAATAATTTATTTTAAATGTAAAAGAAATTTGAAAAGAAAAATTGGACTTTATTACATTTACCCACCTCTACCCTTCAAGGCAAAGATAAACGAAGGGACAATGCATGAAACATGTTGATTATAATTTAAACTTATATGAATTTTATTTTGCTAGGTCAATTGAAGGGAAAATCTATCCTATTAATTTAATATTATATCTAATTCTTAATCCAAACGGTTTAAATATATGATGAGATTTATATTATTGAATGAAGGTATGAAAAGACTAGCTCCCAATATAAATAAAATACGTCCCAATAGAAATTAACGAAATTAAAATATAAAATAACAATATATATGATATAAAGTAATCAGAATTTTAAAAAATTGCTCAATATATAAAGAAACGTGGCTTGATTATATTACAAAATATGAGATCGAGATATCACATAAAACCTCTTATTATGGGTATCAAAATTTAACCCTAGATCAAAGAAAAATAAACCCAAAGGACCGACTTATTTTTATTTATTTTTCCAATAAATATATGAGATTTATATGGTTACCATGAATGGACTTTATATTAAAAGAAAATAAATAAATAAAAGGGATTGACTTTTTTTTTTTTTTTTTTCATTTTTCCAATAAAATACTAGATATGAGGTATACACATAAAACCTTTGATTGTGGGAAAATAAGCCAAAAGGATTGGCTAATTTTTCTTTATTCTTCTAACAAAATATGAGATCTAAACATAGGCATGAAACCTTTGATTGTGGGTACCATAATTTAATCCTAAATCAAAGGAAAATAAGCCAAAAGGATTGACTTATTTTTCTTCATTTATCCAAAACAAAAAACACAAAACCCGAAGTAGAAAATGAGAATGCCTCGTTAAAGACCCATGTAAAACAGGGAAAACCTGGTATTTAATTGAAGCAAGTCAGAGAGTTGAAATTAAAGAAAGGAAAGTGAACCGACCACCACAAATTTCAAGGTGAAGTTATTCCCCAAGGGGCTATAAGGTAGATTCTTTGAAACTCGTCCATATTTCCTTCCTTTATATTTATATATATATATATATATATATATATATATATATATATATATATATGTAGGGGGGTTGTAAGTGTAACATAGATTTACAAACACAGGCGTCAGTCCACAGAGGCTACAGCTCCCCAAACTCTTTCAATTATTCTCTTCTATCAGACGTTGGCTTCAATATACTTCAAAAGATATGTCTAGATTCTCTGCCCCCATCTCCCTTTTTTTTACACTACCATGATTGAACCCCTATGCATTTGCATATTATTTATTTCCATATACTCTCTCTCTCTCTCTCTCTCTCTCTCTCTCTCTTTTTTTAATTTGGGGGTAAGAAAATTGTATAGAATCAGAAAAGGGGTTTGAAAAGTTGGGTGGGTTTGAGATGATATATTCTAGCTTTACATTGTGCTGCATTGATATGTGGAATGGAATCCTTGGTACAAAGTGGGTGGTGTTTTGTTTTACAAATATAGCAAATTTTATGAGTTAATTAATTATTTAAAAATTGTTTTCAAATTTAGATATCACATGAAAGTTCAAATTTGTGAATATGTTTTGTAATTATTAGTTTTTGTAAATTTGTTTTTAAAATTTCTATAAATATATAAAATATCATAAACAATAAAAAGAAAGAAAGAAAGAACAACCCAATGGACAACCTCAAGATAAAGGATATTCAGACATTGAAATGGTCCAAAAGCTTCCAGTTTTTAATTTGGGTGTAAGAAAAAGACAATCTTTACATTATTTTTTGCTTTTTCTTTTTGAAAAATAAATCCTATTAGATAGCAACTTGTCCCAAAAATTTAAGTTACAAAGATAATAAGCTAAAAATGCCTCACTATAATGCACCCTTTTACATAGGAATAAATCATGAAAACATTTAAATTTAAGTTAATAAAAACTAATCAACACTCACTAACTATAAATTGGACAACCCCAAGTTCTAGGAAGTTTGGGAGTTTCTTTCTTGATATGGATTTTCAGTAATGCTACACAAATTAAACAATTTTTTTTTTTTTTTTTTTAATATTTGGCAAAACTTATGTCAGACTGATGATCAAGGAGATTGAAAAAGGAAACATGTTCCATTTTAATAGGAAGAAAGAGGAGCGTGGTACCTTTAATGTTGTTCTTCTCACATGGCATGGGCAACCAACAGAGTGAGGAGTCCATCTCTGTGAATAGGGTTGCTGGTTCCACCTGCACAGCCAAGTTGGTCATGATACTGAAGGGAAAAGAGGGAACAGATAAGTCTTTTGGACAAGTATTGGAGGGCAATTTTGGGCTCACAAAGTGTTTGCTTTTGTTTGGAATGAAAACAACTAAACAGGTGATGCAAGACACAGCTCATTAAAAACTTGTATTTACTTCTTAAGCTACTCCAACAGAAGTGCCCAGTCCTTTTATGGGCTCTATAAATTCCCCAACAAAGCTTGGATTCCCTTGCCTCTTTGCTTTCAACTAAACAACAACTCCCTCTCTCTCTCTCTCTCCCTCTCTCTCTCTCTCTCTCTATTAAGAAAGTAAGAAACATTCAGAATCACTCAACGCTCAACTCAAAGTTTGAAGGTTTCTGAATGGCGATCTGGGCTCAGTATCATCTTCTGGCCCTTTTTCTCCTAACATGGGCATCTGCAGTGCCCACAAATGCAAACATGGAAGGTAAGCATGGAGTTTTCATCTGGGCATTCTTCAAAGTGAGTGTTCCACACCATCTTCTTCATTTTCTTTTGTCTGTTGGGTTGTTCTTTGAGCAGGAGATGCCTTGTATGCATTGAGGAGAGCAGTGGAGGACCCAGAGCATGTTCTACAGAGCTGGGATCCAACTTTGGTGGATCCCTGTACATGGTTTCATGTCACTTGTGACTCAGACAACAGAGTCACCAGACTGTAAATAAACTTTCCTTCCCATGTCCTCCTCCTGCTTTACTTTTGAAGAGGCAGAACATGACTTTATATATGTATATACTGATGTGCAGTGACCTTGGAAATGCAAAGCTATCAGGCAATCTAGTTCCAGAGTTGGGGAAGCTTGAGCGCCTCCAGTATCTGTAAGTATTAATCACTTAAATCTACTATGGAGTCTGAGCAGATACAGCATTTAATAGGAATAATGAATTGGTGGGCTGGTTTACAGGGAACTCTATATGAACAACTTGGTGGGTCCAATACCAGTGCAACTTGGAGGACTCAAGAACCTAGTAAGCTTGGATCTGTTCCACAACAACCTCACTGGTTCAATCCCTCCATCACTCTCGAAGCTCTCCAATCTCAGATTCCTGTAAGGATTCATACAAGCATATCTGGTTTTGGTCCCTAGAGTTTTTGATGAATAAACTCAGATGGTGAAGATCTTTAATGCCTTCTATTTGGGTGCGTTTTGGGTTATGTAATAAGGCGTGTCAGGGTCTGGTAGTCAGATACCATTAAAAATGGGAAGGCCCTAGCTTTCTCAATAAATGTAACTCTATGTTTCTCTGTAACCCACAATCATGAGCCTGTTTTTAGTCCTGACTCACGTAATTGTTCATGCAGGAGACTGAACAGCAACAGGTTGAGTGGAACAATACCCAGAGAACTTACCAAGCTTGGAAGCCTTAAGATCCTGTAATGATGCCCTAAACCCACCCTATCCTCTCATCTTCCTTTTTTTTCTTTTTCTTTTTTTTTTCTTTTTTTTTCTTTTTCTCTGTAAGCTTTTCTGTGACATTGATAACTCAACCTCCAATCAGCCTCATCATATTAATCTAAATTTTGTGCAGTGATGTGTCAAACAACGATTTGTGTGGCACAATCCCAACCACTGGTTCCTTCTCTAAGTTCTCAGAGGAAAGGTAAGGACTGAGGAGTAAGGACATTAGGATCTGAATTTTTTGACTTTAGGGGGTTGTCTTATCTCTCTTGTTTTATGGGTGTGCAGTTTTATGAATAACCCAAGATTGGAAGGGCCAGAGCTGATGGGGTTTGTAAGATATGACACGAGAGGAGGCTGCAAGTGAAGAATATGGGGAGGGCCATAGTTCTTTTTCTATAATGATTAATATACTTGAAACACTGAAACAAGTTTCCTTGTGTCAAGTCCAGAGATTCTCCGTCTCCATGTCAGAATGGGTTTCAAGTTCAACCACCTTTTTTTATGTCATTCGGTGTAAAATATATATATATCTTCTGCTATGTCTAACAGTCTATGCCCTCTGCCCTTTATGCATTTGAAGGTGGTTTTTGGTTCAAGAATGGTCACTGTATTATATAGAAATAAAGAGAATGGAGAAAAAGGGGATGTTCTGTGTTTTATTTATCAAGTAAATTCCATATGCAACCATGAAGATAGTACTTTGGGTAAGGTTACATTTGGGGGTGTCTTGTTGGGACAGGTTGAATGGGTATGCACAGACTTGAAAGAGATACAAGGACACACTGGTTGACCCTTGTACTTTCCTTTGTGCATAATAATGAAGGGGTTGAAGAATAAGATCTTTGCACTCAGACATGAAAACTATTTTGCATCAGCCCTACTTTAAGCCAGATATCATCCTCAGTCAAGGAGGGGAATGGGCTAATGAATCTTTGATTCAGTGGTCGAATGGATGGGAATTAAGGTTCGAGTCTCCTGCTGTTTCTTTTGAGGAACATGAAATGGCTATAAAAAAATACATGACCCTGTATCATATTTGGTATTCAGAAAGCAAAAAATGGTTTTTCCTTTTTAAATTCTAAAATTTAGAGTAATTTAAGGTAAAAGGTATTTTTAAGAAACATCTTTCAATTATTTTTATTTGTATTCGAAGAATAATTATATAAATATGAAGAACAATTAAAAATAAAATATTACATATGAAAGGTTTTTTAAAAACATACTTAAAATTATGAAATTGGTTAAAAACATTTTAAATTCTATTTTTATCCAGCAAAATATTATAAGGCAGTTTTTAAATAGCTTTTCAAAAGAAAGTTTTAGGAATAGTTGCTCTTGAATTTTGTCCTCAAATATGAAAAATAGGGTGTTATTTGAAAAATGTTGTAGGATATATTTTAGAACTAAGATTGGTTTAGAAATTTAAAAATGTTTTTCATCTTTTCCATATTTTCAAATATTTCTTAAAACTAAATTTTATTTATATTTATACCATTTCTTTTTAAAACAATTATTAGAAAATACATGAATATAATTAAAATATATTCTAAGAAACACCCTTACCCTTAAAATAAGTTCTTCAACAAACTCTAATTTTCTTAACTTATTCCTTATGAAGATACTAAATTCTATTTAAGATCTCTAGAAATAAGTTTCTTGACTTTTTTGAAAATATTCTTGGGGTTTTTATTATTTTCATAAAACTATATAAAAAATTAAGGTTATTTGATTAAAAGGGTCATTGATGACCCAAAATTTGAAATTTAACCCTCAATCATATTTTGACCTTATTCAAGTAAAAATGCTTATTATTTTATCATAAAAATAATATTTTTTTAAACCCTATATGTAAATACTTGAAATTATAGAAGATATATAAAAAAATTAGTTATTTTTCAAGTAAAAACATAATAAGGATCAAATTCACGAATTAAGATTTCATCCCTTTTATCCAATTAATTATAAAAAATACCTAAATAATTTTATTGTAAAAAATAATATGATTTCATAATAAATTATTAAAAAACTGTTTTAGTACAAACTTAAAAAAAAAAGGGGATTTTAAGTCAAAAAATTTAGAGACTTGGATAGTCTTTCAATATTTTTGAAGGTTAGTGTTGAAAATAGCTATGAGAAAACAGTTTTTCAGCACAATTCTTAAAGAATATCTTTTGAAACCCGTTTTCAAAAACTACTTTTCAGCAAAATACTATTTTAAAATTTAAATATGAAAAATAGTTTTCCCAGTATATTTTCCATAAAAATACTATATGTACAATATAAACATTTTCAAAATATATTCTTCATATTTTTAATTATTACTGAAAACACCCTATAAATCTATATTACATTTGAAAGTACACTTACACGTTAAACATTTTATACCTAAAAAAATCATTATAACAAATTTTATTGTGGATTATATCAAACAAACATTAATATTATGCAATGAATATGAATTTATTATTAATTCATAAATCTGGTTTATATCAAAGAAATATTAATATTATATAAACAAATGAAAGTCATAAATTTTAAAAAGAACATATAATTAAAATAAAACTCATATTTTTTTAAGCTTTTTAAAGATACATAAATGCGAATTTATTATAAAGATATGAAATAATAAATGTTGATATTATATAATGGAATGAAAGAATAAAAAAAATTATTTATTCTAAAAAAGATATATGAATATAATAAGATAGCATATATTAATATTATATACACAAATGAAAATCATAAATTTGAAATAAAACATATTTTTTCACCTTTCAATATCCATAATAAAATAAATAAAAAATTCATAAATATGAATAATATAAATATATTAATCCACTTTGCATTAAATAAATATTAATATTATATAAACAAATGAAAATCATTAATTTAAAATAGAACCTATGTTTTTTTTAACCTTCATTAAGTGTTAATATTATGTAAATAAATGAGAAAATACAAATAATTATTTATTATCAAAGATAAATAAATATAATAAGATTAAAAATTAATATTATATAAACAAAAAAATATTTATTATAAAAAATATATAAATATAATAAGATAATTAAACATGTAAATAAAAGTGAATCATAAATTTAAAATGTAAACTCTTTTATTTAAAACCTTAAAAACGTCTTAAGCTTGTATTGCAAATTCAGATATATTTGGTAACTATTTAAAAAAATAATTCTAAAAATTAGTTATTAAAAAAAAATTGAAAACTATTTTATAATGTTTTATAAAACAAGTGTTTGTTTAAGAACCTAAATGTTTTTAACTCATTTTTTATATTTTTAAATATATTTTTAAAATGATTTATATATATAGCATTTTATTTTTAAGCATTTTTCATGTATAATTATTTTTTCAAGCAATCCTTGTAAAACAAATGAAAACATTTGAAAATAACTAAAAGATATTATTTCAAAACATATTATTTTTTGTTTTCAAAAACAAAAAACCATTTTACGTTTTTTGATTGTCAAACATGTTTTCCAATTTTTTTATTCTGAGAAACAAAAAACAGTTTTAAAAAATCAGTTCCTGGTCGTAATAACAACTCCTAGTACAAAATTTCAAGCACAAGACTCTCCGTCAGCATGCAAGAAAATCACTTCCAAAAACATCATTTCAATATAGCAAAATGAATCCTCTCTATATATACTAAGCCAAAACGAAACCTCCTACAGTCTACAAAAAAAAGCTTGGAAGCTGAATTACATAGAACTCCTAGTAAAAGAAAAAAAAAATGGATCATACTGCAGTCTACAAAATAAACCTTACAGTTGAGCACATGCAATTCCTACATTTTCATATCAAAATTTACAAATTCTAGCCATCGTTAATCACTTGATAGGTATTTTAATGCCTATGTATATAGGTCTACGATCTTAAGCAGGCTGATGCTACCCGCGGCCCCCCCCCCCCCCCCCCCCCCCCCCCCCCAACACTACATTGTGTGCAATCAGTCTATCAAGAGCCAAGACTGTTACACAGTTGAGATATGAATTGACTTCAGAAAATGAAGCCTTCTTCACTATTTTCATGGTTCGCATTGTGTATAAGATAATTTTTAACAATTTTAGCAATACCGATCTAATGCATTTTGTATTCTACTTGCACGGGTGCCTAGGTGTGACCAAGTTAGAGGGGTAATTTGTGTTGATGGGTCATTTTCGTGTCATAACTCAAGCACTTGACTAAATAGATCAACCTAAATATGACATAATAATAGGACTAAAAACATATACCCAAACACAACTTAATTATTAAATTGGTAATATGTCATATAATCCATTTAACAATCAAGTCAAATTAGATCTTATTTGAGTCAACATAATTAACTTCTCAACTTGACATGTTTATGACTCAATTGACCTATTCACTTAAATAGGAGAAATACGTTATAGTTATCATCACATTAATCAACATGATTATTAAATAGATCAATTTAGGTCAAATTTATATTCCAAAAACTACCCGTTTATCAAACAGGTTATGCAAGTTGATATGAATTTGACTGAAACATGACTAGACCCAATCTAAACCTGTGAAAAATGTATAAGATTCAAGTCATGTTGGCGAATCGTACCAAACTTTGTAACCTCTAAATCAAGTAAGCATGTATTCAAGGTGTTTTAGTTCGCTTACCATTAGGAATGTCCCAACCATTTCAACCTCTCAATCACCTGGGTTCATTTGGAGGTGCTACATCTATGAGGTAATCGGATGGTGTTGTCCTAATTTTTGTTGGATCCTTAATTGATGACTAAGGACCATGTTTGGTTCTTGAAAAGAAATCAACATAATACTGCAGTGTTATTTGTTGCTTAAAGAACCAGATAAAAGAAAATGAAATAGAATTAAAAATAATAATAATAATGAAAAAAGAAAGGCATTCTGTTATTAATTACTTGACAACATGACAAAATTCCTCAAATGAGGGAATATAGGGCAGTTTCCATGAACTCTGCCCTAAATAACAAATGACTGTTAACAGAAACTAATACAAGAAACAAAAAAATAATACACAACTGGATATATTTACAGATTCGCAAGTGTTGGAGATTATGTGAAACAAATTTTGCCTCCTTGCTTTTGGTTGGTAAGTTAGGAGAAGAAAATTACCCATGTAATTGCTTAAAATCATTCAGCACCTGCATCAATTGAGTATATTAACACTCAAGACCAGAAACATGCACACATCTTAAGAATGAGGAGAAAAGGCCTGTGAGATTGAAACAGAGTTCCGTTCTTGTGCATTCCTTACTTCAAAAAGTCATAAACATAGATTTTCCAAGTTTATTTCCCCATTTTGGCTTCTTTTTTTTTTTTGTGTGTTATCGTCATAACACACAAAAAAAGAAGAAGCCAAAATAGGGAAATAAAGTAGGAAAATCTATGTTTGCCAAGCCTTAGGTGTTGTCCTAGCTCTGATAGTATTTTTTCTTGCAAACATGGGCAGAGGTACCATGTTCCAACACCTCACCAGGAGTCTGATAGGAGCACTCACCATATCTAGGCACTAGATGAGGCCATATGAGTGAACCATGTGGATCTAAAGATTGAAGAAATATAATCTTCTTTCTTTTGAGTTTGCATGTTTACGTGAAAAAATAGTTTAGAATGAACCTGTGAAGAACAAAAGGAAGCTATAACATATAAAAGGTTTTGTAACAAGACGGCATAGGCACTCTTCCTTTTGACACATCTTAGGTACCTAAAAGTGAACCCTTCATAAGTGTTGAAATAGGTCTCATATATGGGGGAACACTGGTGACATATGGATGAGTGTTGGGCATGATGAACCCCCAAAAAGAAATGCCCTACATATCACAGGATTTTCCATCATGAACTTCATTTAGAAATTTATCCTGTTGATTTCCTTACTGGACTATTGAAAATTTTGCATGAAATAATTCAATTTTCCATGAAGTAACCCAAACTTGACAAGAATTATGTTGATTATCAAAGCCTAGGCCCATAAGATCCATGTTTTAGCACTCAGCAATTAATACAACAAAAGGGGAGGATGAAAGCATTGTATTTCAAAATTACCTCCAAGTTGACTAGTATCATTGACAGAAGAAGTTGATGCCGGCTGGATGTTTGATAAAGAAATTGGTGTTAGAGGTGGTGAAGTGACATTTTCAGCCATCTCTGAATTCTGAGGAGCTTCTGATGGTCCAGAAACACGTGGTATCTTCAGTTTCTGACCACTTGAGGGGGTGGAGAAACTGCGAGGAACAGCTTGCAGAGGTAATGGCAACCGAGATGCTGTACTTGACACCACCAATTTATTTGTAGCAGAAAGGTTGGGACCACTGGCAACCAAGGGGGCAGAATGACCTATCAAACTTGAAGGTCTTGAAGGTTTCAAGGTCAAACTGGAAGGGGGCCTAGGAAGCTCATGAAGCTCATTTATTTTGGGTGATGACAAAAAGGGAGAAGCAATTGGAGATACTCTTGGAGGTGATGATGATGATGATAGATGCGGCATTTGACTCCGCAAAAGAGGTCCAGAAAACAATTGGGGTTGTGTCACTGAGACCAAAGGATCACTGGCAGACAAACCAGGCTTGGTTGACCATGGGTTCCTTGTCAATGGACCAGAAAAAGCGTATCTTTTGACCTTCTTAGTATCAGAAACAACACTTGAATTTATCATCCGAAATGGAAGCCCATCAACCAAAGGAGGGGGTAGTCCACTAGACGCATGATTAGTATTGCTCTCTTTGAGTACTGACTGTGCATTCATGGCAGTAGATTCAAAAACTTTGTCATCTCCCAAAATCTTTTCATACTTTGGTTCCAAGGGGGAAGAATGCCACAAATTGTGAGGACGCCCACTCAAACTTGTGGGTATTGGGCGAGAATCCGGACTATCTGATCTTGTAGGAGCTGAACTCTTTGTATCATCTGGTGTGGGTAGTACATAGGTCCGAAGCTTGCGTGTTGACAGAGGCCGCATTTCTCTCATCCGTGCAGAATCAAATTTCTTCTCAGCAAAAAGTGGGGCAGATTGGCTGATTTTCCTGCTTTCACTATTAATAGCAAAAGAATCCACATAGCTTTTGTCTAGATTTTCCTGCAACTACGCTGGAAGATGTTAGACCACGGTATTTAAAAACCAGATGATTGATGTACCTTCAAGGACTAAAGTTTCTTCAATTTGAAATAAAAAGGAGAAATTAAAAATAACAAAATGGCCAGGTTCTGAAACTGCATCAAGGCAGATTGAATGTTTTTTATACCCAAAAACAAAGTTCCAACCTGAATTGGATAAGATCCAATAAAATTGAAATTTTTAAAATTCTAAAAAGCTCTATAATAATGATATAGCCCAAATTCTGAGACTTCTTTTGGATTATGGATGGCACTAGGAAAAGGGGAAAAAAATAGAAAGGAATCTGAAATCCCCTTGTTTGGTTTGTTATGAAAAAAGACAAGGAAACTATAATGAGAATTTTTAAAAAACTTGTACAAATTTAAATTCTTTATTCTCTACATAAAAGAGGAATAACAATAGAGAAACCTAATAAAAAAGAAAAAATTATCAAGTTCAAACATTTTTTTTTTCCTATCCTTTCCTTCCCTGTTACTTTCTTTCATACTTTCCATGTTCCAAAAGAAGCAGTAAGGATTAGAGTATGTTGAATCCAATTGTTTAGTCACCAGAGCAAATGGATACAGATTGTTAAAAGGGAAATGGGATCATAGTCCCTAACCAAATCTGGATAAGCAGCCAACGGTTGCATTACACCACACCAAAGGGAAACCCTGATTATTATAAAACCCTGAATTATCAATGATAGAATGGGGCAGGTCCTTACCTTCACAGAATCCATTGTTGCAACTTGAGGAAATGTAAGATCCTCCTGATCCAACTGCAAAAGTAACAAGAAGTCACAATTACTTAAAAGTGACATTAAAATGTAAGTTTTGAGAACCTTGAAAGTGGAAAATGAAGTATTGAACAATATGATTGTTTCCCAAAACATGAATTTGTAAAATTCTCTGGAAATAAAATTTTTTAAGCAGTATGGAATGCATATATATATTGGCTAGCAACAATAAAAATTCTGCATTTCCCTGTTTTCTATACATGATCATTCATTGTATCCTCCATTTCTTTCAAAAAATATTTAACAGAAAAATGCCTCTAGCATTACGGTGTCACAACACAACCTTTTGGACTCATGACATTTCATGTACCCATTTTTTGCAATCATATGCAGCAGCAGCAACAAAAAAATAAGCCCTTAAATTTCCAACTATTCAGGACCAGCTTCACAAGTCTCAATAATTTACACATTGTGATCATATGCATGATGATAAGTTTTTTGAAGCACTATTTGAAAATTCTTTTAAATCGTTGTTTCAGGCAATAATAACAAGTTAAGGTATAAAGAACAAATTGAGAATCTCTAATGCAGGAAGAAACTGGACATTCAAAAACTTCTCTTCCAGTACATGGATCATGGGATTTTACAAAATTAAACCCTGGCAAGAAAATAAGCAAAACATGTTGGAAAGATAACCAAATAAGCAAACCAAGAACAAACCCAATACTCCATTGCTTTATTATATGACAGATCATCTCTGGTTGCAGAACCCAAATTAAAATATAAGCATCCATATATAAATTTTTTAACCGGTTCCCCTAGCTTACTCCACACAAAATACAATTGTTGCATTCACTTCTTCAAAGAGACAAATTTAGGCTTTCTTAAAGAATGATAATAATAATAATAAATTTAAGTCAATCAATTATCTTTTGGATACACTTCTTGTATTTTGTTTTTAAAAACAGAAATGATAGTAACACTTGTATAAAATGCAAGAATTCTTTGAAATTTGCCTTAAAAAGATAATATTTAAGAACTGTTTAAAAAATTAAGGTATTAAAAATTTTTTACTACCTCAAATTTTAAAAGTGATTTTTATATAAGTTTTCCTTATTTTTTTGTTCTAATTTTTTCTCAGCAAGTAGCAGAAAATAAGTTGTAACCTCCATTGAGTTTCTCGCTGTAGAAACAAAATCCTGTTCATGATCAATTTGTCCATAGTCAAAACTTAAGTCCCCATCATGCCCATCATAGTCGTCATCATCTTCCCCATCATCCCAATCATCATCTTCTAGTCCACTGAACTTGTAATCAATATGTTGCTGTTCTGTGACCAATTTTACATGCGGCTCAATTACCTCAAGAGACTTGAGAGCCTTTCTGAAGAAAGACAACTGATTTGAAGCAAGAAAGGAAGCACATCAACAATCATCCAACAAGAAGAATGAAAAAAGTTTGGCATTCAATTATCGATAGAAGAAACCTGAGCAGCATGGTGCCTAGAAGCCTGTGTAAGAAGGCTACGGGATTGTCCTTGCTTCAAAGATTTCAAACGGAAAACAAATAAGGTTGCCTCCTCATCATATTCATCACAAGCCGCTTGCACCTGGTGTGAAGAAAAAGTTTCACCTCTCCCGCTTCTTGACCTCCCTTTTTCTCTTTGTCTTGTTATCATGTATTCATATACGTCTCTAAAGATCACATACCCAAGTTGAGAAGACAGCCATTTCAAGAGGGATCAAACATGAAAATGAAATTATGCATACCTTTTTTCATCACATTGTCGCTTCATCTCCTGCATCAACATAAAAGGAAAACCCATTCTGTTACAGTTGTAAAATGTGTGAAAGATCATTTACAAATGATATCACCACAGAATATGAATATAAACACAATCATCCTATGCCAATCTTCTGCCAACTGAAGGTTTTGTTATTTTGTTATGAATACTCGTATTTTAGCATGAAAATGAGTCACCGATAAGCCAAATCCATGAGGCAAAAAGAACTGAACAGAGATTTGTGAATCCACTAAGCATTGACAATTGAATATTTAATTCAGGACTCATTTACATTTGTCCTACATTTAAATGAGAAGTTAAAGCAAATTCAGCTAAGAAGCCTTCATATTGTTCAATGTGGAGGGGGGTTGTGCAAGGAGGAATTATCCAAAGTCTTGAACCTTCTCAGGATTTTCCCTGCCTTTTTCACTATCTTGTGGATGTCTTTCTAAGGGAGTAATCTTAGATGTTACCAGAGCCCTTTCTCCTTTAACGAGGTAAGCCTTCCATGTGTCTGGACACAAATGTCATCATGATGCATTTGGGGAATGTGATTTCCTGGTCTGGTCAACCAAGTGTGAATAGTTGCAACAACCAAGCAACCCAGTGCTACAGCTACCTGATCTTTTGACAACTAAATCAGGTTGTCCCATCAAGGTTTTAAATGTAGAATTTGAAAAGAGAGAGAGAGAGAATAGGTCAACATCTGAGAGCACCACTGGATTCCCAAACCTTTGCCAGTTCCGTAACTCAGTTGCACTTCAGCCAGATCTTGATCTGTATATTCTCCCAAGTGGGATGAACATAATTTGGGCGACCTTTTTAACACCAGGAAATCTAAGCCACCAAGACCATTCACCACAGTATGGCTTCTTCAGACATGCTTAGTTGTCACTTTTACTTTTAAACAAGCTAGAAGATTCTCAGTTGCATCGGCCTACCATCTTCTGTTGCAGTGAAGGTCAGCTCCCCCAATCTTACCCTCCCAATCCATTGAAGAAGATCTGGAATCTTGAAGTCCCTTCATGAAACTACTGATATTTCCAGGATGGTTTAGGTTAATTATTCTAGCTCCCAGCTCTGTCCAATCTGCAATGAGCCCAAGAAAGCATTGAACATTTTTCCAATGTCTGACTGGCTAAAGGTGTTTGGTTCACAAGACAGGTCCTTCTTGAGAATGATATGCAAGCCATAACTAAATTCAAGTTTGTGTGTCATGTGTTCTGTGGGATGATTCTCAATGGCTTTCCTGAGAATCTGAAGCCTGTTTGACCTCGCTTGTTTAGGGCTTACCCTTATTTGTAAGGGTCTTTTATATTGGTTTGTATGGAAGAATAAAAATGGTTTGTCATTTAATAAATTCTGCTATTCCTTGTCAAGCTTCATCCAGGACAACTGTAATGCAACTCTTGATCACAAATCTAGTAAACGAACTGTTACATGGAAGTGGTTATCACATCTCTGATCCTTTATCTCCTCCTGCAGAAATGGTGACTTTTTGAGACCGTACTGGAGTATCTACCAGTGGGGGTTTCATAATCTCATTTCAGAATCTAATCCACTGATCATAATGTCCTCCCATCAAGAGAATCCAATCACCTTTTCTTGAGATTAGTCAATGGAGGCAGAGGCTATTAGCAGATTTCTTAGGGCTTCATCATTCTCATGTTAAAGGAGAGGTTTTGCCCAGACTCAGTTTTCGTCCTCTTTTGAGTTCTCACTACTATCTAGCTAGCTGATCTTTAAGTTTCAGTAGTTTATAAGCTCTCTGTTTATGTTCTTACTCTCATCCAAAAATATAATATTTGTCACAGTAGTATACACAACAAGTTCAGAAGTAAAGGCTCAACACTAAACAGAGCATTTCCAAATCTTTTGAGAAAATTCATCACAGACAAAATCATATGATTGAGAGCCATGGAGAATAACAACAAAAATATAAAAAATGTAAATAATAATTCAAAGCCTTTGACAGGAATGAAAACAAATTGAAAAAATGCAGACGGTTAGCATGAGAACAAGAACTAATAACACGTGACACATGTTGATTAGACAATAAAAAAAATAAAAAATCATAGGAACAAACCTCAACCGTCCGAAGCTCCTTAAGAAGAGACTCTGATGGTGTTACAATTGTCTGGAAAATATGAGAGCGCTGAAACCACAAAGAAAAAATAATTACCTGGGAAAACAAAGCAATAAGCAACAACTTATTGTTGCTTCTGCAACAATTTTACCCATTAAAAGGACTCACATAGCTATCTACAAGTTTCTGAAGTTCATATTGCACCTTTCCCAGCTTTAGCAAAACTTTACCTGCACAAGATCATTAATAATCATGTCTTTTCCTTTTTCCTTTCCTTTTTTTTTTTTTTTTTTTTTTTTTTTTTGTGCTGAAAAAGCTAAACCATATCAGATAATAAATTTCTAGAATGAAAATTAAATAACAATCCAGGCGGTTCTTGATTGTTCCAAATTTGGCATTAAATTATAACCAATCTATTGATCATAATAACAATTACATGCTTGCCTATCAGAGGAATTAAAAATAGCAGAGTTTGATTTCATATGAATAATCCAAAACAGAGTTAACTGCTTCAATACATAGATGCAATCATAAGTGAATTTCTTTGGAAAATTAAAGCAATGAACCTAACCTCCCAAAAACTTATATCTAAATCAATCAAAGAATAGACCATTATTTGTTAAAAAAGTGACTTCCAGAGAAAGTGTACATAAGGAAATTTTCATTTGCTTACCACTTTCTTCATCCTCATTCAATGCAGTTTTCTCAAGAAGACAACCCCCCAGTTCTTTCAATGATTCTGAGAATTCTGAAATTAGATAAAACCAAACATAACAGTTGTTGGAAACAATACAGTAGAAAAGCATTCTTGTAACAAGAATAAACTAATTAAGGAAAAAAAAAAGAAAAAAAAGGGGAAAAAAAAACTTCTCTCTGTATCTCTCATAATAAATGTATGATATATGATAAAATCTGACATTCCATGGTAAGGCTCTAACTTCAAAATTCAGAAGGCAGAGAAGCTGAACAAATCATGCCATCATACGGCATCTTGCAGTTTTAGTAAATTTCAGTATCTCTCATTATGAAAGTATGATATATGAGAAAATCTGACATTCCATGGTAAGGCTCTAACTTCAAAATTCAGAAGACAGAAGTTGAACAAATCATGCCATCATATCATATCTTGCAGTTTTAGTAAATTTCAGTATCTGACATTCCATGGTAATAAATGTGTGATATATGATAAAATCTGACATTCCATGGTAAGGCTCAAACTTCAAAATTCAGAAGACAGAGAAGCTGAACAAATCATGCCATCATACGGCATCTTGCAGTTTTAGTAAATTTCAGTATCTCTCATTATGAAAGTATGATATATGAGAAAATCTGACATTCCATGGTAAGGCTCTAACTTCAAAATTCAGAAGACAGAAGTTGAACAAATCATGCCATCATATCATATCTTGCAGTTTTAGTAAATTTCAGTATCTGACATTCCATGGTAATAAATGTATGATATATGATAAAATCTGACATTCCATTGTAAGGCTCTAACTTCAAAATTCAGAAGACAGAGAAGCTGAACAAATCATGCCATCATACGACATCTTGCAGTTTTAGTAAATTTCAGTATCTCTCATTATGAAAATATGATATATGAGAAAATCTGACATTCCATGGTAAGGCTCTAACTTCAAAATTCAGAAGACAGAAGTTGAACAAATCATGCCATCATATCATATCTTGCAGTTTTAGTAAATTTAAGTATCTCCCATAATAAAAGTGCGATAGATTAGAGAAATTCTGACTGCCTTCATGGAAGAACAGAACCACTCTCAACTTTTGCATTTCTATCACATGCATGGTTTACAGTGTTGGCAATCCAGAGTATTCAGGTCCATATCACCAGGTTGAAGTGAAGGGCAACCCTTCAGAACAGCGGTAGTCCTCTGACAATACTGAGATATATTGTCAAGTATCAGTGTAATATCACGGATATTATGCAAAAACTAAGGCTCATTTAGGAACGTTTTTGAAAAGAGTTCTCAAACCACAGTTTTTTAGAACAATTTTCAGAAACAAAAGTCTGTTTGAGAACTTGGAATGTTCTCAACGTGTTTTCAAATATTTTTTAAAAATAACTTTTATCTATAATGCTTTATTTTCTATCATTCTCCATATTTGTACAACCATCTTTTAAAACAACTCCTAGAAAATAAGTGAAAACAATTGAAAATAATCAAAATATATTATTAGAAACACCCTATTTTCAGAACAAGTTTTCAAAAAACCGTTCTCTGTTGAAAATTTGTTACATGTGTTTTCGAGTCTGGAAAACAATTTCCAAACAAGCTCTTAAATTTCAGCTCCATCTTGTCAATAAAAAATGGTGCCACAGTATCATCTACTACAGTAATGATGACTACAGAATGGGAAAGTGCATGCTTGCACATACAAATCTTGTCTATCCCAAGGCCAAGCAATTGGTTCATGGGCAGTTTTATGCTATACACTTCATTGATACTTCTCCATTGCCTAAGCTTACTTGTTTACAAAGAGGTTGCCTTTGTAAAATAATTGGATAATGCCTTAACATACAGGCTACACCAATTTAGAAATAAAAGAACACTTTTAAATTTGGATAAAACCAAACCTTCACTTAAAATTCAAACGAAATACAATCACATCAATTAAGTACCATAAGCACTGTTTGCAGTCGCTGCAGCTGCAGAGAGTAGGGTATCATAGCAGTTTCGCATGTCTTGCATATCCTGAGAAAAAATTGCAAATAAAGGAACTGATGACTTATATCTAGAAAACAGTAGAAACATTAAACTGGAGTTATAACGGCATACATAAATATGTTTACCAAGTGTTTTTTTTTTTGTTTTTTGATAAGTAAAAGAAGTATATTAAACTCAAAGAGGAAACACCAAAAATCAGTGCCCTCTTAGTATACAGGGAGTAAGCACACCACCTTCCCTAACTAGGAGCCTATCCAATCTACAAAACTTACAAGAGAAGAATGACTCTCTGCTAGGGAACCCCTGACCCAAAACCAGAGATTACATACAAAAGAATATTTCAACCTTTGAAGCGAAAGCTTCTCATCCCCAAATGCTAACCTATTTCTCTCCTTCCAAACTGACCAAAAATACATAAAGGCGCCATTTGCCAAGCCTTCTTGCGACTTTTTCCCACGAACCCTCCATTCCACCCAAGAAGGGTAGTCTTCACTGTACACGAGAGAGTCCAAGATATTCCAAAAAGAGAGAAAAGGAGGTTCCATAGGACCCGCGTCTTGACACAATGCAGTAGGAGATGATCCACTGTTTCTTCTTCAGATAAGCAGAGAAAGCACCTATTTGCCAAAGAGAACCCCCTCCTTTGAAGTTGCTCCTGTGTTAAAACTTTACCCCAAGAAGCCTCCCAAGCAAAGAAAGCTACCTTGGGAGGCACCCTTGCCCTCCAAATTCTTTCACTAGGGAACATAGGAAGGCCCCCCGTCTCCAACAAAGAATAAAGGGATCTGACAGAGAAAGCCCCATCATTTGAAGCTGTCCATATCACTCTATCTTCCTCCTCCCTTTGAACCCTGAAAGCTTGGATCCTCTGCAGCATCCGCTCCACCAAATCAATCTCCCAATCATTAAAGGCCCTTGCAAAGAGAGGAGTCCAACCACCCCCATCACCAACCGGATTCCACACCTCCGAAACCCAAGCATTCTTCGACATGGACATGGAAAAAAGAGATGGGAAGGACTCACAAAGAGGCCCATCACCACACCACTTGTCTTTCCAAAATTTCACTCTTTGCCCATTACCTAGATGGAAAACTACCCTTCCATCTAACAACCCCCACTTCTTCCTAATTGCTTTCCAAAGCCCCACTCCATTACTTCCCATCACATCCCGAGTATACCAGCCCCCCTCCTCTACGCCATACTTGAGGCTGATTACACTTCTCCACAACGCCTCTCTCTCATTAGCAAACCTCCAATTCCACTTACCCAAAAGGGCGTTATTCATCAAAGATAGATTTCTCACCCCTAGTCCACCTTTCTTTTTCTCCAAGCAAACCAAGTTCCATCTTACAAGGTGAGGTTTATGGGCTAAAGATCCCCCGCCCCACAGAAAATCTCTCTGAATTTTCTCCAATCTCAACCTCACTTTTCTAGGCAAATGAAAGAGAGACATCAAATAGATAGGCATACTGGACATGGTGCTTCTAATTAGGGTGAGCCTTCCCCCTTTAGAAATGTACTGCCTCTTCCACATAGTAAGCCTTCTACGAAAACGCTCTTCAACCCCATCCCACACCGCCAGAGAATTGAAAGCTGCCCCTAGGGGCATTCCCAAATAACTAGAAGGAATCCTTCCCACTTTACACCCCAACTCCATAGCCAAACCCTCTATATTCAGCACCCTCCCAACTGGGATCATCTCACTCTTCTCTAAGTTGATCCTCAAACCCGAACACGCCTCAAACCACATGAGAAGCCAACTTAGATAAGTTATCTCGTCTGAAGACTCCTCACAAAAAACCAGCGTATCATCCGCAAACAACAAATGCGATATGTGCATCCCCTCACCCCTTCCACCACTCACCTTCCACCCAGCTAAGTAACCCCCACTAAAAGCCCTTCTCATCATACTGCTAAAAACCTCCATGGCGATCACAAACAAATAAGGGGAAAGGGGATCTCCTTGTCTTAGCCCCCTCGAGCTTTGAAAAAAATCGGATGGAGACCCATTCACTAACACTGAGAATTTCACAGTGGAGATACACCAATCAATCCACTTAATCCATCTTTCTCCAAACCCCATCTCTTTAAGAACAGCCAACAAAAATCTCCAGCTAACACGGTCATAAGCCTTCTCTATATCCAACTTGCATAATACCCCTCCCTCATTGTCTTTCAATCTTGAGTCCACAGCCTCGTTTGCAATCAGCACTGCATCCAAAATCTGTCTACCCTCCACAAAAGCATTTTGGGACTCTGAGATCACTTTCCCCATCACCTTTTTAATTCTATTGGCCAACACCTTGGCCAGCAACTTGTAGAGGCTACCTACAAGGCTGATGGGCCTGAAATCTTTCAAGTCTTCAGCTCCTCCCTTCTTTGGGACTAGGACAAGGAATGTCGCGTTTAAAGATTTTACAAATCTACCCCTCTCATGAAATTCCTTGAAGAAGCCCATTAATTCAGCCTTTACTACATCCCAACTGAACAACCAGAAGGCCATGGTCAAGCAAGCATCAAGAGTGCAACAATAAAACAAGCAAGAACAACTAATTCTTTTATCATTAGCGATTAATTTCATTAGATCCATGGCATGCAGAAGTGAACAAAGTATCATGGACCACAAAATGTAGGATCAGAATCCCTGGTACAAGGATCACAAACCAAACATTTGAAGTGCACCCTGTTTTATACTACGATCCAAAAGTGCCACAGCCTTGACTATGATATTGCTAAAATATTTATCTGATTAAGAAACAATTGCTCAAGGTAGTATTAGTTTTTCAATATTAAATAAAGGATATCTACAAGGGGTTTCCCAGTTGTTAAACAAAGAATATCTTCAAATCCTTTAGTTGTTTATGTCAGCCTCACCTTCTTACCAATAAACTACAAACCCAAAACAATCTTCAATCAATCCTTCTAGGTTTCAATTTGGAAAAGAAAAAAAAAAACACCAGAGTGAGGTTATACAACATTACGGTTCTACACCCTCTGAAGTGCATAGTGCTTTACTGACTATGAATCACCAACCACCACCAATATTCTCAGCTTCCTCCACTCTTCTAACGACAAAAACACAGACTTCAAGCTCAGCTCTTCACCTAGAGGATCGAAACCACACTAATCGTCAACCACTCCTTTCAGATTGCAGTTACGGAAACAGAACTCCACCGTCCAAACACCGCCTAATCCAACAAACCTCGGCCAAAACCTAGAACTCACAGCCTCAATCTACAATCCTCACAACAAATTCAAATCAAAAGCAGAAAAGAAAAGAAAAGAAAAACATCAAAATCTCACAATAATTTCTCAATTTTTACCCACCTGCGTGGCCTGAACGAGCTCATCCAGTTGCGCGAGAGGCTGCACGACTCTCCGTTCGCGGACGTCTTGGCGGTGGAGGGCGAAGCCGCGGAGCTTTCGGAGGGAAGTTTTCATGGCGGGCGTGGAGGCGAGAGAATTGAGGATTCAGAAACCCTAGAGAGAGAATTGAAGAGGATTGTGACGGAAAGAAATGGAGTCCATTGACGAATGAAGAAGAGTCTTCTCTCCTTTACGTCAGAGAGGAAGAAGAAGAGAAAAAAAAAACATTAAAAAATAAATAAATAAATAAAAAGATATAAATAAATAAAATAAATGGTCAATGTTTTCTGTTAATCATTTCATCTTTTTCTATAACTGATCCAACGGAAAATCTGAGTCTACTCTCTCTTCTCTTCCTCGACTCCTCTCCTCCCATTGTTTGGTTTTTTCTTTTTTTCTTTTTTCCATCTTTTTTATACTTTATTTTTGTAATTTTCTCTATACATCAATATTAAACCCTTTTTTAAATAAAAAATAAAAATATGATGAGTAGATACATGATTTCAAAAGTATTTAAGAAGAAATAAGAATGCATATCAAGATTATTCAGATTATAATACCGTACTAAGCCCGAGTTTGAGAAACCAACTTAATAATTAAATTTGTGTCCTCAAATAAATTAAGTATATTTGATAAAATAACTTAATAATATAATTTAAAGTCAAAAATAATTTTAAATATTAAATAAAAATAATTAAATTATCCTTAAATCCATATATTTATTTTACTTTTTTACCTTTATTTAGGTACTTCATAACCTCTATTTTTACTCGATCTACTTGGCTATAATTATAATTTATAATGATAAATATATCAATTTGATAATTTAGAATAAATTTTAAGTTAATTTTATCAAAGAATCTTAATATTTAAATTAAGAATTAAGTAAATGTTTAATAAATTAACTTAATAACTTAATTGAAGTCACTAAGTAAATTAAGAATATTAGACAAAATAACTTAATAATATGACTTTAAAGTAAAAATAACTTTAATAAATAAATAAAAATAATTAATTTATTTTTAAGTCCATATTTTTATTTTACATTTTTATCCTTATTTGTCTTAATTACCTCATAGAGTTCTTTTGTTAATTCATAACCCCAATTGTTACTCAATATTTTTTGTCTTAATTATAATTTATGAAAATAAATATGTTAATTTAACGACCTTAATACTTAAAATAAAAATTAAGTAATAAGTTTTAAATTAAAAACTTAAGTATAATTTAATTTAAAATCAACTGAAGTCATGAAGTAATAAGTATTAAGTTTTATCAAATACATTCGATTCAAAAATTTAAAATTAAGAGACAATTAAACCAATAGATGGATTCATGATACATGTTATGTAAACTTCTACTAACCGTAATAATTAACACTAAAATAATTATACATCACATCAACTTATGCTAAAACACTAACAATGAAAAAAAAATATTCTAAAATTAAAATATAAATATTGGGTAGGGTTGGAACCAAGGAAAAGAAGTTCTGCAAACGCAAGCCCTTACGATATTATTAGTTGATTTAATATGCATGAGAAAATATTAAGAAATTATTTAGAAACTTGGGCTTGAATGGCATTTGCAAGAAAGAAAATTGATACGTCGAATCTCAGAACCGCGTGGCGAACAAGCCAAAAAGCCAAGTGCTCTAGTCAACCACATTATTCATGCCAATAATTACTACTACCAAAGTCGAATTCTTTGAACTTCACTATTTGGATCCTTTTTTAATAGTTTTGTATTGGTTTTCTTAATGTTTTCAAAGTTTCAACCTTCCAAGTGTGAGTGGAAGGTGGGAAAATCATAGCCCCAATCAACCACAAAGAAAATTTGTGGCAAGGCACAACGACACTTCCTCCCCAAGAAACCGTGTTTGGTCATTGGTGGAAAGCCGAGTCAAGGATGTGATGGTGGAAGGAGTCCTGATTCATGATTCCTGATCCAAAACCCTTTGTTGGGTCAAATACGTAGGGGTGTTGTTTGTCATACCTCGAGGAATTGTCCATTTGGGATAGCTAATGGCTTGTAATTTAAAAAAATATATATATATTTTTGTGGAAATAGAACAATTTTTAATTATTTGAGGAAGTTTCCTTAAAATATTTTTGTGTAGATATTCTCTTACATCGATTTAACATGCCCTATTGGAATGAATCAATCATCTTCTAGGTAAACACCATGTAGTTGCTTTGAAACTGTTTATAATGGTCTATTTTATATAGATATTATCTATATTAAATCCAAAATAGATAACATTTAAATTGTATCATGGTGGTCAAGTAATTTGACCAAAAGTGAGCCAAAAAATATTGAATGGTGATGTGGGTGACAGTTTTCGAAGAATACAAATAACCTATGGTTTTTTAAGACGTGATGAGCATTAGGAGTAATTAATGAATTATATAACCTTATGGTACCACCATATGCATTAGTCTTTGTAGCTTTGTTGGTTTTTGTTAGTTTGTTTCAATCCCACAAAGTCGTTCTAAAATTGACTTGTTTCAAAAATATTGAATTTATGTTGAATCGTCATTTAAGGGGTTACTAGGATTTGAGTCTTTTTCTTGAATAGGGCATCAAGTATTTTTTGGATAATCGGAATTAGGAGTTGCAATTTAGGTAAGTTGTCCTGACTTAAGTCAACCTTAATTTGGATAAGGTTCTGACAATTATTTTTAATATTTGGGTGCAATTTTTTCAATTCAAACTTAATTCAAGTTAAATACAAAGAAAAATTTGAACAATCCAAATCCAATTTAATGTTTTTATAATATTTACAGTTTAAATTATTTTATATAATTATTTTATTTTATTTTATTTTTTAGATGTTAAAAAATAATATCAAATTATAATCTTTTTTTTCTTTTTTAGAAAGTTCCATAAATTTATTTTTGCCATTTTAATTATCATCCCAAACTATATTTAAATTTAGTATAAATCTACAAAAAAAAAAAGGTATTTAAAAAAAATATATGAATAGATTTTGAATCATATAGACCCAATTAGCTCAAGTCTAATTCGAAGAACCAAACTCAATCCAACCCTATAAATTTCAACATCGATTATTTTCTAAGATTAATTTTATTCACCTCTCTTAAGATATATATTTAATCTAAATATAATTGATTACTATTAGTTTAAAATTTTATCAAATATATCATCTTCCTATTATCATTTATTAATTTCATCCCGCTCTCATTTGATTTAAAGTAAGTGAAATTTCTCATCTTGTCATATTAGGATCCTAAATAGAGTAAATATCATGGAATGCCATGAAAGGGACATGATATTCCATATATACCAAGAATTATATAAATGAATTTTTAAATAATTATTTTGAACCCAATCCATTACCATCAATTTTTTCTGTTGGAAATGTATAGGAAAACTCTAGGAAAACGTGTGGAAAATGTTGGTAAAATTGACTATTATTTTTTATATTGTCATTGAGCATGAACATGAACATGAACATGTGCATAGATCTTCTAGAGTGGTCTATGCCATCAGTCTTCTACTTGTCCATGTAACTTCTAGCATGGTCTAAGCCACCATTCAATTTGACCGAAGAAAAAAGGAAGAAAAGTATACACAAGACCACTTTGTTGTTGATATATTCAGCAACACTGTTTCTGAAGAAGAGATTTATGTTGATATCATCTATATACATATACCTATGTATGCACGTGCGTGATATCTTGGTTCACCCATATGATGACAATAGAGATATTCGCATAATAATTCATCAACGGAGGACATGTGGCTCATCTGATATATCCAAATGTGTTTTAAACCTACGAGAAATGAAATCAAAATTCTATGAAGCTTGACTACTTATTCATCACAATGTATGAGAATGTCGTAATTACTAAATAGATCATTGTTCAAGCATTACAAGATCAAAATTTAAAAACTTGAAGTTGGTTTGAGAGGTTTTTAATACTTATAATTATTGTGACTCATTTAGTTATTTGTATGGACAACCTATGAGAATTGAAACTCAAATTGTATAGACCTAGACTTCTTATTCATTACAATGTACGGGGATGTCGTGATTACTTAATAGATAATTGTTCGAGCATTATAAGATCAAAATTTGAAGACTTGAAATTGGATTAAGAGGTTTTTAATACTTATACCATTTAGTTTGTGTAAATATGTTTTAAAATTGTGAGGATTTATGTTAGAATTATGCATTATTTAGTCATATGTTCATTACAACAAGGACTTCCTGTCATTATAATATATGATCAATTGAATATTATTTGAGCATTATATGATATCAAAACTTGAAGATTTGAGTGTTTGAGAATGATTTTATATACGACGGTTATATAGAATGGTTTAGTAATGTTTTAAAATAATTTTCTTAGAAAAATTATATTTTATTAAACTCATTTTTAAAAATCTAGAAAATTACTTAAAGGGTTTGAGTGATTTTTTTTGTAAAAATGCTTCTAGCCGGTAACAATTCTTTTAGAAATCTTTTGAAGAGAATTATTTAATCAAAAAATAAATTAAAACAAAATTACCAACATACAAAAAGACTTAATGCCCTTTGGTATTTGTTTTTAAATAAACTATTCTATTATTACTATTGGGATGATTTTGTGTCGATCAAAATCTTTAGAGAGAAAAATTAAATAGAAAAAATAAAAAATAGATTTAAAATGAATAAATTATTTTAATATAATATTTGAAATTTATTTCACTTAATTTAGTTTTTCTATATAAAGATCAATAATTTTATCTTTAGTATTTCCCTCTGGGTTATTTTTTTCTTAGAAATAAAGAATAAACTATAATGGCTATTTTTGGTGATGCAAAGAATGCATGGTCACATGCCAAAAATTTGAAATATCAAACTTGAGACCCAATTGGGATAATATAGAACTTTTATTTTGAAAAATAGGAACTTTGTATTTTAAAAATAAGTTTATTAAACATAAATAGGTAATTATAATATTTTAAAAAATTAATTACATAAAAACATGTTTTTGATATTTCAAAAGTAAAATAAAAGTCCGTTTGATAGTAATCATGAAAAATACTTTTAGTTTAAAAAGTATTTTTTAAAAAAAAAATTAATATTTAGTAAAATTTAGAAAATTTTAAAAAAATATGAAAAATCACTTATATTGTTAAAAAAAAATCATTTATAGTATTTTTTTTAAAGAAATAGTTTCTAATTGATTCTCTCAAAATATACTTTTACATAAAGCACTTCTATTAAAAATACTTTGAGTAAAAATATCATAAAACACATTTATTGTAAATCGGAGGCTGGAGGCTACTTTTAAGGAGTTACATTTCACCTACTCTTCAAATACTTACCCACACAAAACTTTTTTCCTTTTTTAGGGAAAAAATGGACTTTTATATATCTCACGCTAATTTCCTGCTTGCCAAACAGGGGCAGGCAAAATGGACTTTTAGCTTGTGCTAGCTAGGAAAAACTGTATTCTACCTCGACTTTTCTAAGGACATAATTTCATCGAAATGAAGTCTCATGAAATATTCAACGTAGAAATGAAGAAAAAATGCCCTATATAAAGCCTAGTTTGTACCTCTCTCCACCCCATGCATATGCAGTATGGCGATCAAGGTGAATCACCTCCTCTTCTATGGTCTTCTTGCTCTTTATATCATTCTCATCTCGAAAACGGTCGGTTTCACAGGCAAGTTTTCCTACGTAATTCAACAAGTATTTCATGGATTTGGATCATGATATTATAGTTAATATTCCTTATCAATTTTAAAGTTGAGACTGAGAAGAAAGTTATGTTTATGTACAGGTTTATATATGCAGAAGTTGCAGACTAGATCGCCATCAGTTGAGCGACGGACAGCCCGATCACCACCGCCACCACCAAATTCACCGGGATCGCATAACCCTTAGGGGCCATGGTTTGGAGGATGACGAGGGTGACCAAGCTTTGTTGTTAGATATTTTATATAGGAGCAGTCTTGTATATGTAATTGATGCATTGTGTTGGTGAGAAAACATAACCAAAAAAAGAAAGTGTATAAAGAATAAGGGCTTCAATGAATTGAATTTTTTCAGCCATGAATTTGTGAAGTTTACCAAGAACTTGTAGATTGTGTTGGGAATCATCCAATGACGTGTCCTAAGCTCAAATTTTCCATGGGAGGAATTTAAAGACAGTTCTCATGGAGGAAATTTCCGAGAAAGATACCCTGACGTACAAATAATGAAACAATTAATGATTTGTTTAGAAATTATTTCTAAAACCGGTTTTCTAATTTTTTTTCAAACAATAATCAAATTTCTAACCTTTTGAACATTTTTAGCAATTTTCAGGATTTATTTTGAACGTAAATATTGTCATGAACAAATTTAAGGTGTTTTCATGTGTTTTTTATATAAATAATTGAACATGTAGAGAATGGTTTAAATTTTTTTGCATTATATATAAGTGCACAATATTATCATAAAAAATAAATAAATAAAAAAATATTTTCATATTTGAATTTCCAAACAAACTTTATTCTTAAAAATACTCAGAATTATTTTAAGACTATTTCTCAAAAATTAATTTTTAAAAAGTTACTAAACAAGCCTTTTATTTGCTTTTCTCGCACTTTACTTTGTAAAGCTCTCAAAATGCATTAGTTTTATTGACAAGCTCTCAATCTAGTTCTTGTGATAACAATTAATAATATATGAAAATTAATCTATTCTTGCTCTATCAGTCATTGAAGTAAGATAAGATATGTTTATTCGACTTGGAAGAAATGATTTTTGACATTTTGGTATGTTTTTAAATAATTCATTGAAATGGAATTTTGAATTAAAATCATCATTTAGTGAAAATTTTATAACATTTATAAATGTGGCTTATCTAGCATGTGTGCATATGGACTTGACTAGGTTAAAAGGTTAGATCAAGTCAAATCTACCTATTAATATGTTTTCACTTAAGCCAGGCCCAATCCCAAGTAGGGTTGACAATTCTCAACCCATACCAAGTCCAAGGGCAATTCAAGTTCCTATTGGTATTCACATACTATTAAGCCCAAATGGAAGCTCCTAATAAATAAAATATTTCAAAACTATAAAATATAAATCATATTGCAAAATAAGAGGTCAAAAATAAACATGAATGCATGACAACTATAAACTCATATTTCAACATTTAAAAATACTTTAACAATTAAATAAAAATTATAAATTAATAAAATTCTTTCACTATCCTTTATATATATATATATATATATATATATATATATATATATATTCATATTTTAAATAAAATAATTAATAAATAATGTGTAGATTTGGGTTCCATTTGTTGCCTACACCTTGAGGTTGGTATTGATCCTAACATCTTTGGTTGGTATTTTTCTAACCTACTCTACCTTTAACCCTTTCAAAACCTCATGCACAACAACTTGAACTATGAGTTGATGCATTAGATTCACCCAAGTTACAATTTTATGTGCCCATGGGACCGGTGGGCTTAAATTAGATAATATTCCCCTTTAATTAATTATGTGAAGTTTGGCTACTTATGATTCATGAACCACATAGGAGGACTCATCTGTATGTGCAAGACAAAGTAGCATTTTAAGTATTATAACATCAAAAGTTCAAGACTTTATAATAACCTACTTCTAACCATGTAGATATTGTCATCTAAGTTTAATTGGTTCTCACAATTTTAAAATACATCTATATGATTAAGAGGAGTTTATACATATATAACGTTAGAAACTTTTTTCTTTATTTAATGTGGAATATCACAATCACCTCTATCTAGATATAATGCTCTTGTTGTATCTCATATAATTGTGAGACAAAACAAAGAGATATCCTTTATAAAACCTAAGTCTCACAATGACATCGAGAGTCAACTCTATACCATTTATACCAATTCGTTTATAACCATTATTGCTAAAAAAAATTTAATAAGATCCCAAGAGGTGATTTTTTTCTTACTTAGAAATGAACTTTGATGGTTATTGTTCGTAATGCTACTAAGATAGGTTACATGCCCATAGCTTGAAATATCAGACGTTAGTGGTAATGACAACAACAGGGTTGTTGAATTGGTAACAACTTTCCGGGAAAAAGACTTTTATCTCAAGCTAATTTCCTGCTTGCCAAACAGGGGCCAGAAAAATAGACTCTTAGCGTGTGCCGGCCAGGAATCACCAAGGAAACTGTCACCTCAATTTTCAAGGACATAGTTTCATTGAAATCTAGTCTCATGAATTCAACGTGGAAATGAAGGGAAACAGCTCCACATAAACCTACTTTGAACCTCTCTCCGCTGCATATGCAGTATGGCGATCATCAAAGTGATTCAGCACCTCCTCCTCCTTGGTCTTCTTGCCCTTTACATCATTCTCATCTCTAAAACCATCTGTTTCACAGGAAAGTTTTCAGGTTTAATTCCCACTTACAACCAATATTATGGGTTTGGATCATGGTTAATTAGGAGGATGATCAGGATGACTAAGCCTTGTTAGATATTTTTGAAAAACCAATAAGAGCATGGTAACACCTAGAGGAGTGAATAGGTGTTTTTATTCTTAACACCCCAAAAGTTAAATATTTTCAATTATTTAACTATCTCAATTCTTATTTAGAGAAGTCCAAAGAAAAACAACACAAGGGATAAGAGAATTCCTTTTATGAGAAACACCTCTACACAAAATGTGAAGATAAAAAATCACGGGTCAAAGACCTTGAATCAACATTCTAGCTTTTATATGAGAACATAATACACAAATTACCTCCCATAAGTCATCCTTAGACTTACTCTTTAGAACTTATACTATGATCTTCATTCGCGTTGTAGCACCTCGTATGCTCCAATGGATCCTGTCTCAACTTCTGAGGTGATGCAGATCTCTTTCAATAATCTGGAAAAAGCTTGAAGTCTTCTTTGAGAGATTTTGGAATGTGAAGGCAAACTAGGGTTTTTTAAATGTGAGCATCAAACCCAAAAACGTGTTTAGGTAGGGTATACATAGGCCAAGGACCTAGAGATTCGAATACGAGATAAATCCCAAAAATAAAATCATAAGTTTCTAAATGGCAAACGGTCAAAATCTAGCAGAAACCACTTTGAGCGTTCAAGCAGTCAAGGCCTTTTGTTTGGTAATTGTTTTTTAAAACAATTTTGAAAAATAATTCTACTTAAGAACTGTTCTCTAATGTCATACAAAACAAATTAAAATCTGGATGAGAACCTGAAATGTTTTTAACATATTTTTAATGTTTTTAAATGTGTTTTAAAAATAATTTTTATATCTAGTGTTTTATTTTTAATCATTCTCCCTATTTGTAAACTTATTTTTTTAAAATAAACTTTATAAAACAAGTGAAAACAACTTAAAAATGTTCTCTCAAAATATCATATTTCTATTTTTTAAAATAGAAAACAAAAAACAATTTTTCTAGTTGTAAAATATGTTTTCCATTTTTTTTTTGTTCTAGAGAATAGAAAACTATTTTCCAAAACATTTGTCAAACAAAACCTAAATATGCTTGAGTGTTAGCTTTAACACTCAAGTGTTTTAGCCCTCACTTAAGTGTTGTTGCAAATTTTAAAAGGCTTTTTGTACAATTTTAACAATCTAATCCAACCCTTACCTTTTTAATCCTAGTATGCCTTTTCCCAAACCTTTCTAGACTTACATATGATGTCTACATATGATGTCTCGTTGATCAAATAGTAACCTTGAGTTTTGAATGGAGAATGTAAGTTGCTGTTTAGAAAGATCTTATATCAAAATGAATGGAACAAAATTAAAAATCTTAAACTATATGGCTTAGTGTACTAAATATTTTATATAGTAGTAATGTAATCGATAAATTGTGTTGGTGAGAAAACATAGAAGATGTATAAAGAATAAGGGCTTCAATAAATTGAATTTTTTTTCATCCATCTATATCGGGATGAATTGCCGTGATGAATTTGTGAAGTTTACAAAGAACTTGAAGCATAGAGTTTTAGATTGTGTGTTGGTAAATCATCCAAGAACGTGTGATATGCTCAAACTTTCCACATAAGGAATTTAAAGACAATTCTCATGGTGGAAATTGCCTAGAATGATGTTGTCAGTTATGAAATAATTAAGAGTTTGTTTATAAATTATTATTAAGAAACAATTTTCTATTTTTTAGAACAGAAATTGGTTTTTTTTTCTTAAAAAACATCTTTGTCAATTTTGATTGAAAACAATTTTTTAAAGATGTGTTAGTAGCAACTCAAGTTCCCATGGGTTTTATCACAAGTTATTAAATCAAAATTGAATCTCCTAGTAAAGCAAACTTGAATACATGACAACTCTAAATTCATATTTCAACATTTTAAAACACTTTAATTATTAAATAAAAATGATGAATTATCGGTATATATAATATAATTTAAAAATGATACGATTGAAGTTCTTCTATTATCCTTTTTTTATTTTTTCATATTTAAATAATATAATTAAAAATAATAAATAAATAATGAATAGATTTGGGTTTCAACTAGTGCTCCCACCTTCAATCCATACCGATCCTAATATCTGTGGTTAATATTTTTTTAACCAAATCCTATCTTAAAGTTATGTTTGATTCTCGGAAATTTGAGAAAAAATATAAGAGAAAAAAAATAAAAAAATAAATTTAAAATTAATAAATCATTTTTATATACCACTTCAAATATTTTTTACTTGTTTAACTCTTTATATCAAAATTAAATAATTTAAAAATATATCAATCACTTAATAATTTTAATTGTATTTTTTTTTTTTTTTTGTATTTTCTATAGTAAAATCAAATATAAGAAAATCATTTTCATTAATATTTTTTTATTTCCTTAGCACTTTCTGAAAACAAACATGGCCTAACCTTTTCAAAACCTTGGTTAGAAATGAATTTTGATGGCTATTAATAATTATGCTAAGAAGACAGAATAAATTTCATTACTTGAAATATCAGACTTCATATCGTAATGACAAAAGCAGTGCTGAGGAATTGATATGAACTTTCCAGGAAAAAGGACTTCACGTCAAGGTAATTTCCTGCTTGGCAAACAGGGGGGCAGAAAAATGTATTCTTTAATATGTGATAGCGAGGAATCGCCGAGGAAACTGTCACCTCAATTTTCAAGGACAGCTAATTTCATGGAAATTTACTCCCATCCAACATGGAAATGAAGGAAAACTGCTCCATAAAAGCCCAAATTTGAAACTTTCTCCACATCATATGTAGTATGGCGATCATCAAAGTGAATCAACACCTCCTCCTCTTTGGTCTTCTTGCTCTTTACATCGTTCTCGTCACAAAAACGGTCGGTTTCACAGGCAAGTTTTCGGGTGTAACTCCCAGCTATAACTAAGTATTCCATAGATTTAGATCACTTGGCAATTTTAAAGTCGGGATCAAGAACTGGTTTTTTTTTTTTCACCTAGCTAAGAACAAAGTTATGTTCATGGACAGGCTTATATATGCACAAGTTGCAGGCCGGATCATTTCAGCGGCGAGAAGCCAGACCACCGCCACCCCCACCAACAACGCAGGCATGGCGGAGCCCCTAATGGCCATGGTTAGGAGGATGATGAGTATGGCCAAGCTTTGTTATTAGATATTTTATATAGGAGCAGTCGTGCAATTGATGAATTGTGTTGGAGAGAAAATGTATAAGATGTGTAAAGAATGAGCCGGCTGCGGAATTGGCGACAACTTTCCCGGAAGAAGACTTTTATCCCAAACTAATTTCCTGCTTCCCAAACAGGGACCAGAAGAATACTCTTAGTGTGTGCCAGCTAGGAATCCCCAAGGAAACTGTCACCTCAATTTTCAAGGACATAGTTTCATCGAGATCTAGTCTCATGAATTCAACGTGGAAATGAAGGAAAACAGCTCCATATAAACCCTACTCTGAACCTATCTCCACTGCATATGCAGTATGGCGATCATCAAAGTGAATCAGCACCTCCTCCTCTTTTGTTTTCTTGCTCTTTACGTCATTCTTATCGGGTCTAATTCCCAGCTATAGCCAGTATTCCATGGATTTGGATCATGGTTAGGAGGATGATGAGGATGACCAAGCCTTGTTGTTAGATATTTTATATATGAGCAGTCATGTATATGTAATTGATGAATTGATGAATTGTGTTGGTAAGAAAACATTAATATATATATATATATATATATATATATATATATATAAAGAATAAGGGCTTCAATGAATTGACTTTTTTCAGCGATCGACGAATTTCTGAAGTTTTACCAAGAACTTGAACCATGCATGGAGTTTTAGATTGTGTTGAGAATCATCCAAGAGCATGTCATAAGCTCAAATTTTCCTCAGGAAGAATTTAAAGACAATTCTCTTGATGGAAATTGTCAAGAAATGGCTAAAGGGTCTGTTTGGCAAAATTGATGATTATTTTCGAGAACAATTTTATGTTATCTAGAACAAAAAAAATAAGAAAAACATTTGGCAATTGTTTTTGGGAACGGTTTCTATTCTCCAAAACATAAAACAAAAAATAAGAAAAACATGTTTGACAACTAAAAACTATTTTCTATTTTATGTTTTTAAAAGTGTTTTTTGAAATAACATCTTATAATTGTTTTAAGTTATTTTCACTTATTTCCTTATGGTTGTTTTAAAAAATAATTATATAAATATATAAAATAATTAAAAATAAAACACTAAACATAAAATTTATTTCTAAAAAACATATTTAAAAATATTCAAAACATGTTGAAAACATTTCAAGTTTTCAAACAAATTTTTGTTCTATAAAATATCATAAAATAGTTTTCAAAAACTCAAAAATTGTTTTTAAGACCTGTTTTAAAAAATAATTACCAAGCAAGACCTAGAAAACTATTTTCTATTTTCTTTTCTGAAGAATAGAAAACAAGATGTTTTAGAAAACATCTTTTAACTATTTTCATTTATTTTCTAAAGATTGTTTTAAAAAATAATTACACAAATATGGAGGATAATTAAAAATAAAGTACTAAATACAAAAACTATTTTTAAAACATATTTAAAAATATGTTAAAAACATTTCAAGTCCTCAACAAACTTCTATTCTATAAAACATCACATGACAACTTCCAAAAATTGTTTTCAAAAATAGTTACCAAACAGTGTTTAAGTGTTTATTTAGAAATTATTCTTAAAAATAATTTTCTATTTTTTGGAACAAAAATAATCAGGTATCTAACTCAAAAGAGATCTTTAACAATGTTGATTGATAACAATTTTTTAAGGATTTGTTTTGTGTGGAATAAATTTGAAGTATTTTAATTCAAGTGTTTTTTGTATAAAATAATTGAAAGTATAGAGAATGCTTTGAAAATATTTTGCATTATATATGAATGTACAATACCATTATAGAGAATAAATTAAGAAAATTATTTTTCATATTTAAGTTCCCAAACAAAATTAATTTTTTTTAGAATGAATGAAAACTATTTTAAGAATATTTTGAGTTAGGTTCTCCTCATCGTTTGGTGAGAAGTTTCTGACATTTAGAACCGTGGCTCATGTTTGTGTGTACATATGGACTTTAAATGGGTTAAAAGGTAAATTCATGCCAAACCCAATTATTAATATTTTTCTATAAATACTTACTTAAAAACTATAAATATAAATCATATTATAGAAAAGCAAACATGAATACATGAGAACTCTAAACTCATATTTCTACATTTAAAAATATTTTAATTATTAAATAAAAATGATAAATTAATATATAATACAATTTAAAAATGACACGGTTAAGGTTCTTTCATTGTTCTTTTTTTCATATTTAAATAATATAATTAGAAATAATAAATAAATAATGTATAGATTTTGGTTTCAACCAATTCTCCTACCTTTAATCCATATTGATATTAATATCTGTGGTTGGTATTTTTTTAACCAAACCCTACCTTAAGATTATGTTTGGTTTCGAGAAAATATTAGAGAAAAAAATAAAAGAAAAAAGTAAAGGAAAAAATATATTTAAAATTGATAAATTATTTTTATATATTACTGTGGAACCGCATTTTTCATGTGTATTCCCACTCGATGACGAGACTCGTTTTTTTTTTTTTTATTTATGAAAAATCTGATTTTTAGAAAAAAAATTTGAATTCATCACTTATTTTTGTTTTATTTTTTAAGGGAAAAACAAAATAAGAAAGAAAAACTTTAAGTGTGACTCTTGAAGAAAAAATAGGTTTGTGAAAAACCGAGTCTGGGTTCGGGGGTTAGGTTACCTATTAGGAAAGTATGGTGGTAAGTCGTAACACTTCTCTAAGCTTATATACATACTATCTCTACTAAATAAATTAAGGAATTGTGGTAATTAATTAATTAATTATAAACACCAAGATTAAAGGAATGAAATAATATACACAAAGATGATGACAAAATAAAATTACAAGAATGTACAAATATAAATGACAATAGAATTATGCAAATTGATTTATTAAAAAAATTGAAAAAAAAAATAGTTTTCCGAAATTTTCAAATTTATTAAGAACAATTTTGAATTAGTGATTTCAATTTATTTATTTACAAAAAAAGTTTCAATATTTTTTCAATTAATGATTTGATTAAATTTCATTTGTATTTAATTTTTTTTAAAAATCATTTACACTTATTATATCAAAAGAATTTATTACAAAATTTCAATTTGACAACAAAAATTATTTTTACTTACTTTTATCAGAAAATAATAAATTTTTATAATTTTATTTACAAAAGTATTTCAATTTGTTTTCATTTAAGAAAAGTGACTTATACAAATTATTAAAAAAATATAACTTTATTTGCAAAAGAATTTTTAATTAAAAATTAATTTTTGGGACAACTTTATTTACAAAACAATTTTTGGACAATTTTTATTAAACAAAAAATTTTTTGGACAATTATTATTAAAAACAATTTTTCAAATTCTATTAAAAACAATTTTTTTTTTCTAAAAGTATTTTTCTTAATTTTTATTAAAAAAACTTTCTTTTATTAAGAAGAATATTTTAATTTTTTTTTTAAACATATTTACTGAATTATTCTTCTTATTTAAACAAAATTTCTTATTTGTTCGATGTTCAATTCTGTAAACAACAAATAAATATATACAAACAAATATTTATAAAAACCAATAAAAATAAAACCAAATAGTACTGAAAAATAAAATGTGTACTCAAACAAGTTTACAACAAGTTTAATATTTTCCTACGGTTTTTGGAGTCTCACTTTCTTCCATAAAATTTCGTACTTCACGTATCATAAATTCGTACTCAGTCAACGAAATTGTAGAATAGGTCAATGCAAAAACAAAAATAATTCAAATGTAAATATCCAAAAATATGTAGAGTCCAAAATAATTCTTCAAGCCCAAATTCAAACTTCAAATTAGTCCAATAAATTTCACCAATTAAAAATGAGCCCAAATTAACAAAAACATCTCACATATCATAGACTCCAATATAAAGTTTCCAAATTAATAACCAAAATATAAACTCAATTAATCAAACTCAAAATATGATAAATTAAAATAAATGTCATTAAACCTAAATTTAATATCTCATAATCCAAACCCAATTTAATATGCAAACTTAAATCCATAATCAAAATCAACTCAATTTAATATGCAAACCCACATCCAAAATATACCATAATATTATATGATATCTAAATCAAATAATTCAAATGAACACAACCATATAAATTATCAACTAATTTAGCCTAAATTAACAAATTTCAAATTAATTCACCTACAATAAATTAGCCCAAATTTCATATTAATTTACCAATAATAAATTAACTCAAAATTCATAAATCAAATCAAGAAAAATAAAGAAAATAATAATAATAATGGAAAATAATTGTGATAGGAAAGTGAGGGAATGACAGAAAATGAGAGGGGGTCATCGGCGGTGAAGGGAGATAGATGGCTTTTTTAAAAAAAAATAATAATAATAATAATAATAATAAATGATAATAATAATAATAATAATAATATTAAAAAATAAAGATAATAAGAAAATAGGGATGGAAGGGCGCCAGTGTCATGCAACTGGCAGTGACAATGGAGTCGGGTGGGGATGTGGGTGTTAGGATGTCCCTAGAAGTGGCAGTGTAGAGGGAAGGATTGTGGGGAGGAGAAAAAAAATGGAAGAGAAAATGGGTTGGCCATGTGTGGGAGTTGGGGGAAGAGAAGAAAAAGGAAAAATGGGGAAAGAAAAAATGGGGCCGGCATAAAAAAGAAAAGAGGAAGAGATGAATTGTGGGGGGGTGGGGAGGCGGGGGCGCGGGAGCGGGCAGGTCTTTGGGAATGTGGGGAGAAAAAAACCTAAAAAAGAAAGAGGGAAATGAGTGGGGAGAAAAAAACCTAAAAAAGAAAGAGGGAAATGAGTGAGAAGAGAGAGAAAAGAGAGGGGAGGTGGCGTGGAAAAGGAAAAAAATAAAAAATAATAATAATAATAAAATATAATAATAGTAATAATAATAAAAATAAAATAATATGTAAAATAATAAAAATTAAGAATTAAAAGTTGAGTTAGTTAAAAAATTCAAATATAATTGAGTTTGAAATTTATTGATAAAATTAAACTAACGACCCGCACCCAACCGTGTAGATATTGTCTGCTTTGGGCTCAAGGGGTTCTCACGGCTTTAAAACGCGTCTACTTGGTTAAGAGGAGTCTCTACATATATAGCGTCAGGAACATTCTCCCCTATCCGATGTGGGACATCACAAACACCCCCCATGCAGACACAACGTCCTCGTTGTGTCCCATGGGATTGCGGGGCCAAACAGACAAACACCTCTTACGGAGCCAAACAAACCCCCACACCGGGGTCGGGGATCGGCTCTGATACCATTTGTAACGACCCGCATCCAACCATGTAGATATTGTCCCCCTTTGAAGTAATGTAAAAATAAAATTAAGACAAATTTAGAGGCCAATAACTAATTCAAATTTTTTTTATTATTCAATTTTTTTATATAAAGATTAAATAATTTAAAAATATAGAAATTTTTTAATAATTTAATTATATTTAATTTTTCTTTGTATAGTAAAACCAAATATGAAAAAATTATTTTTTTTAAACTTTTTTGTTTCCTTCCCTAATACTTTAGGAATCAATCATAGACTTGGTTAGAAAATGAACTTTGATGGCTATTGATAATTATGCTAAGAAGATAGATTATATTTCATTACTTTTGAAATATAAGGTTTTATATTGTACATGACAACAGCAGTGCTGTGGAATTGATAACTTTTTTCCGGGAAAAAGGTCTTCATCTCAATGTAATTTCCTGCTTGGCAAACAGGGGGTACTCTGTAGTGTGTGCTAGCGAGAAGTCGGCAAGGAAACTGTCACCTCAATCTTCAGGGGCATAGTTAATTAATTTCATGGAAATTTACTCCACGCGACATGGAAATGAAGGAAAACTGCTCCATAAAAGCCCATGAAAATTTCTCCACATCATATGCAGTATGGCAATCATCAAAGTGAATCAACACCTCCTCCTCTATGGTCTTCTTGCTCTTTACATCGTTCTCGTCTTGAAAACGGTCGGTTTCACAGGCAAGTTTTCGGGTGTAACTCCCAGCTATAACAAGTATTCCATAGATTTAGATCATTATATTATACTAAATATTCCTTGTCAAGTTTAAAGTCGGGATCAAGAACTGTCTTTTTGTTTTACCTAGCTAAGAACAAAGTTATGTTCATGGACAGGTTTACATACCCACAAGTTGCAGACCGGATCATTTCAGCTGCGACAAGCCAGACCATCGCCGCCCCCACCAATGTCCCGGGTATCGCCGAGCCCCTAGTGGCCATGGTTAGGAGGATGGTGAGTGTGGGCCAAGCCATGCTGTCAGATATTTTATGTAGGAGCAGTTATGTAATTGATGAATTGTGTCGGTGAGAAAATGTACAAGATGTACAAAGAATGAGGGCTTCAATTAATGAATTGAATTTTTTTATTCAAATTTATATGGGAATGAGTTTGTGAAGTTTCCAAGAAGTTGAAAGCATGCATGGACTTTTTTAGGTTGTGTAAGCTTGGAATCATCCAAGAAGGTGTCGTTATATAAGCTTTAAATTTTCCACACGGCAATGGAAGGATTTAAAGACAATTTTCTTGGTGGAAATGATTGGCAAAAAACAATAAAGGAAACCTTGCATAAATTACGAAATAATTAAGGATTTCACAATGTACACATATTTTTTAGAATTCTTTATAAAAACATGTTTTTTTTTTAAAATTCAAGCATTTTTAGGTGTTTTTGTTGGGTTATAACTCAAATGGGTGAGGTTCTCATTCAACCAGATTTAATGTGAACGCAACTTTACCTTAAACCCAAGATGTTCCACTCATCCTCATTTTTAATACCCGGGTTAAGTCCAAGTTACACTCGAATTGATCATGTTATACTTGGATTAGAAGGATTGTATGGACCAAATTTGGGTTAGATTGGATCGAATCCATTGGAATAACTTTTAAATTTCACCTTCCGTATATTTATTCCAAAATGTAAATACTAAATAACACATTTGAGATAATAACGAAAAAAAATTATTTGTCTTTCCAAAAAGATAAAATATTATGTAATAATTAAATTTGACCTTTTTATTTAAAATTAATTGAAATGACATCAACGGAATATCATTATATATGGTAATATAAATTATAAATATTAAATTGAGTTCCAGTTATGCTTAAGTCATCTAAACTTTTGACTCAAATCCAACTTGAATTGAGATTGAGTTGAGTTAATGCCAAAATGAGTATTAAAAATACTTATCCAAATATATCCTTCCAAAGTTGAATTCAAGTTGTGTCAAGTCAATCCATATAAGTTGCACCCTTATCTTTTGTAGATTAAATTGTAAAAAATAATAAAAATATAGAGAATACTTTAGAAATTTTTGCATTTTACATTAATGCACAATATAATATCTCATAGAGAATAAATTGATGAACTTGCTTATTTTAAGAAGTGTTCTAAAAAAATTGTTATTTTTTTTAATTGTTTTAAAGAAAGCTATCTAAATAATAATAATATTCAAAAAAAATATTCTTAATCTATTAATCATTAAACTAAGATGGTATTTGTTTTTTGGCTGAATAAAAAAAGTCAAAATTTTTTATTTTTTCTATTAAGTTAAAAGTACCTTATTGATATTAACTAACATAACTAAGTTAAACTTATTGATAATAAGTTCACTTTAGTTATGTTGGTTGATATCAATAAGTTACTTTAAATTGAATGAAAAAAAAAACCAAATATTTTGATTTTTTCTATTTAGCCAAGAAACAAACACCACCTAAGACAATTTATCATCTTGTGTAAATACTATCTACGTTAAACCCACATTGCTCTTTATAGCCCTATACAACTTTTTTTTCTATCCAATATAGGATATCATTATCACCTTCCTTACTCTATGCAAACACAACATCCTTATTGTTCCACAAGATTGTAGGGTTAATAAGATAAACCCTCCTTATAAGCCCAAACAAACTCTCACATGAGGAATATATATATATATATATTACCATAAATGTTTTCTTTTAATATCATAATCATCAACCTATGCAAATAAAACATTTTTGTCTTGTCTTATAGAATTGTAAAACCAAATAAATAAATATAACTTATGAAGCCAAACAAACGCCCACTCAAGGTGAGGGTTCAACTCTGATACCATTAATATCAACTTGTTCCCAACTGTATAGCCATTGTCAATTTTGGGTAGGGATGGCAACAGGATGGGTCGCCCCCATTCCAACCCCGCCCCGTTTATTCAAAATAATTCTCATCCTCGTCCCATTTAAAAAATTAAACGAGACGGGGCAAGGCGGGAATGATAAATTCCCATACCTGCGCCCATCGCACCCCACCTTGTTTAACTTTTTTTTTTTTTAAATTACTTTTAAAATTTTTAATTACATTAAAATAAATATATTTTATAAATAATTAAATTATTATATTTTTATAACTTATTTATTAAAAATATTTTATTAGTATCTATATATTAAAAATAGTAAAATAAAAATTAAATTAAATTAATTTTAAATTTTAAATTAAATTACTTTCAAAAATTAATTTTATCTATAATAGGGACGGGGCGGGGCAATACCCAAACTCACCCCGGGTTTTAAAAAAAATTCTCAAACTCGTCCCAAACCCGTTTATTAAAATTGAACCTCGTCCCATTAGGGGCGAGTACCCGAAAAAACCCGCCCCATTGTCATCCCTAGTTTTGGGCTTAATAAATATTTCACAACTTTAAAACATATCTATATGATTAAAAAGAACTTATACATATATAATTCTTAAAAACTTTTTTTTATCCGATGTGAGATATCACCATCACTCCATTATGCATGTTGATACGTTGTCATCATCGTGTCTCACAAGATTGCAAGACCAAACATATGGACACTCCTTAAGCCTAGATCGAATTTATATGATTAGAAAGGAGTTGTTATAAATGGTATCATAGTTAAATCCCAACCCCGATGTAAAATGTATGTTTGTTTAGTCTCATAATCTTGTGTGACACAATGATGACGTTATGTTTGCATAGAAAATAACTATGATATCTCATATCAATTAAAGGAAAAAGTTTCTCATACTATATATATATAAACTTCCCTTAACTATATAGATATGTTTTAATGTCATACAAACAATATCTATATGGTCGAGAGTCGATTATTACAAATGATATCTAAGTTGAACCATGACCTCAATGTGGAAGTTTGTTTAGCCTCGTTAGGGTGTTTGTTTATTTTGCCTCATAATCATATGGGACATAATGAGACATTGTGTTTGTATTAAGAAGGGATGTCCACATTGAATAGGAAAAAAAGTTTATAATATCATATATGTATTGTCTCCTCTTAATAATATAAACATGTTTTAAAAGCTTGAAAGTTCTTTTATATTAGAGCAGACAATATTTATATAGCGTTATAGATTGTTACAGCAACCCTAGTTGATGCGAAATGTCACGGTAACCCGTTCATGGACTACGGGTGATGATTGTAATATTCCAAGTAGCCTCTAGCATTTTCTTTTCTATTTGTGAAGAATAAATGTGTTTGTGCTCATAGTAACTATCACGTGCAGGTTTATACATGGGAAGGGAGATGCAAGCTCCCCGAAGTCACCGCATATATCACCCAATCATTACTAGCCGTGGATAGAATATGATGTCACCAATCCTGCCTACGTGTTAGATACCTATTGTCAACAACGTCTATATATATTATTAAGAGGGCCAGATCGAAAAAAATGTTACATGGAATCATCCGAGAAACTCAGGTGATTGCATCATCTAGTTGATTTAATCAAACCTAACCTCATTTGGGCCAGTAAAGAGGAACTGAAAACTATTGTTGGGTTGAAAATAGCTAGACGAAAATCCTTATATTGAGAACAGGTTATGAACCTGTGCATACTGATACATAAAAAATATGGCCATCAAAGTGAAGCAACACCTCCTCCTGTTTGGCCTTGCTGCACTCTCCATCATCCTCCTATCAATAACCATGGGGTTGTCAGGCAAGTTCTTAGTTCTTAGTTCTAGTTCAACTGATAATCCCATGTAAAATCTCTTTTTGCGCGCATGCTTATAGAACCATTAATTTTTGTGGATTGAGATGACTTGAGAAGTAAATTCTTCTCGTTTTCTTTTGCAGTTTCATTTATGGAGGAACCAACCTCTCCAGAGGCGGATCCCTTCAAAGAGCCGTCACCACCACCTCCTCCGCCATATCTTCCACCAGTACCCATGCCTTAGCGGCCATGTATGGGTTGATTGTGCATCATCAAGGCTCCTTTATATTATTGTTAGTCCTGCATTTTGTTTTATGTGTTCATGAGCAAATAATGCATGACATGTATGTTGGTTCATGCTTGTGATTAATTTACAATTGAGTTTTTCAAGGGCCTTAAGCCAGTTATAATGACCCAAATTTACATCATCTTTTTGCTGTCCTCCTTCTAAGCCAACATTAACTATCGAATAAATCTCAGTTAGTTCTTTTAATAATAGTATAAGTACTGACATCACAACTAAAGGTAGATGAGATTATCTAATTGACAGTTGGCACCAAGAAAACTTTCCACCAAACTTTATTTTCTCAAGTCTTTGGGGCAGCTTGTAGAAGACTTGAGCGGCAAGTAATTAGGACCGTTGCCATACAATATTAACAAGAATAATATGACTTATGGCTCAACTAAAGATGATGATCCTGATCATGACGACAATGATGATAAATTTAGATGGGTTTCTTCCTAAATCAATTGCAAATGAATAATGAATTGCAATGGCTAGCTATTGTTCATGATAACAAGATTTTCTATTCTTAAAGAAAGAAAATTATTTTCCAAACTTGAAAATACTTTTCACAATTTTTAGGCAAATAATTTTTTAAAAACTTGTTATGAAATTAAGATATTTTTAAAAAACATATTTTTAAAAAATTATATATTATATATATAAATATGAAAAATTATTGAAATAAGCACTATGGATCAGATTTATTTTTAACAAATATTTAGAAATGTAAAAATTAGTTTGACATCATTAATTTCATATTTTCAAATAAATTTTAGTTTTACAAAATATTATAGAATTGTTTATTAAAATTATTCTTATGATTCATTTTGATGAACTATTTTCGAAAATATTTCCAAAGATATCATGAATTTCATAAATGTTAAAAAAAATTATACTTCTTTAGATTTGTACAATATTATGAATTTTATAGGAAGTAATGAAAATGATAGACATCAATGGAGATGTAAATATTTCTCAACATGTAAATATTTTATAAAAATTCAATGACCTTCATAGGTTTCTGCACCTATGAAATGGATTTTTACCAAATCCTTAGTGATATTACAATATTATATATCTTGATCTTTAACTAAGAAGTCTTCGACCAAATGTTTTATTTTATCAAGTGTTTAGGTTAAGGTGTAGACTTTAGCAACAAGTTAGAGCCGTTGCCACAATATTAACAAAAATAATTTAGATAATCAGATCATGATTATTATAATTATGATTATGATTATAATTATTGTTATTATTATTATTATTATTATTATTATTATTGATTTTGATTACGATTATTAATTTTGGATATGAGAGAACATGAATTTTTTTTTATTATTTATATAATTGCATAAGGTTTAATTAATTTAGATTATGGTATGAACATATGAATTCAAGGCTGCATGATACAAATTTTTTTAATGGCTAGACATGAATATATAGTCTAATTAAAACAATAGTGTGAACAAAAATATCAAAGATGAAAATATTCAAAAAGAGCCACTGCGTGATGGGGAAATGGGAGTTTTGGATTGTGTTGGGAATCATCCTAGAAATTTTGATCGAACCTAACTCCATTTGACGCGCTAATGAAGGAATTTAAATACAATTATCGTGCGGAAATTGCCTAAGAAAAAGTACAAGAAAAACCCCTATAAGAACATCCTTGCTGCTGGATCCTCTATATTTTCTCCATATATCTGCAGTATGGCGTTCAAAGTAAACCTGCACAAGCTCATCCTGTTTGCTCTTCTTGCACTCTACATCATTCTCCTCTCAAAAACCTTGGGTTTTTCAGGTAAGTTCCTTACTTCAATCTTTATAGTTTTAATATAAAATTAAAAGAAACTCCTACATGTATAACTCTTAAAATTTCTTTCCCTATCCAATATCATATTGGCATTGTATATGTACGGGTTTCTTTTAATCATGCTTAAAGGCTAGTCAAACTTAAAAACTGATAACATCTATACAATTTCGTTTGTATATATATATATTTTTTTAATAGGATTAATATTAACTATAGAGCATTTGCAGGTCTGTATATGCAGAAGTTGCAGTCCCGACGACCTGCCAGTCCTCCGCCGCCTTCTCCAAGCGTGCCATGGTCCCCCAATCCTTAGTAGCCCTGGCTGGGATTGTGTATGATCATCAATCCCTATATTGTATTATCTAATAATGAATTCTCATTTTCAGTCATGTAACGAGATTATGAACATAAAATAAAGAAATTCTATGAAAATGAATTTGCGCACAAAAAAAAAAAAAAAATAGAGGCAAAAAAAACCAGGACGAAGCTGCAAAATGTATATAGCACTTCGCTGCCATGGAGAATCCATTGAAGGGGTATAGCATGCAGTAGAAGACCAAAGTTTTCTCATCCTTACCTTGTCGAGTCCTTTCAAAATTTTAATTGTATTAAAATAAAATTAATTAATTAATTTTAATATTTTTATATTTTATTTGTATTTGAAAAAAAAAACCTTCATTATTTTAAATATGTTAAAAAATAGGAAATGAAAAATAAATTAAAATAAATATTTGTTATTACTAATAGTAAGTTAGTAACGAATGCTTTATCTAATAATGAAGTTTAGGCATTTGTTTTCTTGGATGAAGACAACACAACCTTGATTGATGTAAACATGACTTCCACCTCCATAAGTCGAAAAGTTTTGCCTAAAGTTGATTGACAGGAGCCTCCGAAAGTTTGAATGATTAAGGTATTATTTGTTAGTGTTTTTCAAAATAGTTTTATGTTTCCATAAGAAAAAAAAAACGTATATAATAATAAAAAAAATTAATTTTTTGTTTTTAAAAATAAAATACAAGATATTTTTTAAAAATATTTTTTTAATTATTTGAAACATTTTCACTTATTTTATTAAAATCAATTTTAAAAAATTACTATAGAAACATATAAAAGGATTAAAATAAAACATTATATATAAAAATTATTTTTAAAACATATTTAAAATCATTAAAAATAAATTAAAAACATTTAAATTTTAAAACCGACTTTTATTATACAAAATATTATAAATCAATTTTTAAATAATAATTATTTTAAAAATTATTTTTTAGAACTATTTTCAACAAGGTTATCAGTTTAAATAATTTTTCTAAAACAATTTTCAAAAAATAAAAACACCTTCAATAATTGATGAAAAAAAATTAAATTTAATAACTAATCTTCTCAACATAGATTCTTTATAAAGATCTTATATTTATAGATAATGCAAAATTTCACAACTTATTCTCCTTTTTTCTTTTTCATTTTTTGTTGTTTCTCAAAAGACTTAAATATACCTAAAAAAATTTCAAATCCCTTCTAAAAAATCATTCTATTTTTAAAAATAAATTCTCAAAAAACTAATTTCCACCAGAATTTTGTCAAAGACGTTTCTTAAAGTTAAAAAATTATCAGAAAACAATTTTTTAAAAATAATTCAAATGGACCCTTAATATTTCAAATTAAGAAAATGTTCTCATACTGAAATAATATACCTCGTGAACTTTCAAAGTGAGCTGCTAACGCCCACAATTTCATACGAACTAGAAATAAAATAAAAAATAAAAAATGTGATATAAATACAAATAAATGAATAAGATTTCTACCAACAAATAAAATCATTTTTGTAATTTTCACCTTTCATGATTGGCCGCCACATTTTTGTATAACACCGAGAAACATCGGTCCCATAGAATGACCCTTCAAATTAACCACAAATTCCACAAACTTCTTCAAATTACCCACATACAAACGCTGCTATGGTCTTTTAAAAACCACCTTCTCGGCTTCCAAAAAGCCAAATTCAAAGAGCATTTTTCGTGAAATAAAGGGAGAAAAAATAACCATTTCATCATTTGAATGAGTTGTTCATCAAATTGAACAAAACTTTATTGGAAGACAAACAAATCAACAGTAGCAAGGTGGGGTGGGGGGGCCTTTCCAGAAGACCCAAAAGAGGAAGTTGAGATTTACAGCTGCCCAAAGAGGATTCATGTTGGTTGCTGTATTAACAAAAACCAAAACAAGAGTCCTAAAATTCCCGCCTCTGTCCAGTGTTTCTCGAAGTTATTTAACAACCATTTCCTTCCTACCTGATGAGAAAGGGAAAAATTTTATATAGCCCCATTGTTTCCCTGAAAACATATAGCATGCCTCTCAGATACATTAGAGAATTGCATAAATGCAGTAAGGTGTTGATTGTTGAAGATCTCAAAATCGAAAACTATTTGGTAGGCACATATTAAACAGGTGATTCGATGAAACTAACCTAGAGTTTGTATCTGAACTAATATTGGAAGATGTCAAGCAGTTGCAGCCATTGCAGTGGATCTGTAGCATGCTCTCTTTGCAGCTCGGACGATATCTTCAATCTGCATAAACCCAAATCCGGTAAGGTAAGGTAACAAACAAGAGAGTGAGGAAGCCACTCAATGTGTAGATCCCTGGTTTATGCAAATTTAATGTTTCATGGCTAAGTACTCTATTGCTAGAAGTAAAGGTCATGTTTGGTTCTCGAAAAATTTGAAGGAAAATGCGAGAAAAACAATAATAAAAAGGATAATTAGAAGGATTAAATAAAATAAAAAATAGATTTAAAGTCAATAAATTAGTGTTTTATGTGTATTTCAAATTCAATTCACTTATTTTAACTCTTCTATATAAAATTAAATAACTTAAAAATGCATAAGTTTCTAATTAATTTTAATGAAATTATTTTTCATAGCAAAATCAAATATGAGAAGATCATTTTCCTTAAAAAAATTTCTTTCCATACTTTCCTGAAACCAAATATTGCGGAAGTAATCTAAAAACATGGATACCCAAATTTATTGGATGCAAGGTGCTTATGATAATAAAATCAAGCTAGAAGAATCAAAAAAGAATCTCTACCTGTGGGACAGCCATTCTCTCGAGATTAGCAGCATAAGGCATGGGAACATCAGCCCCAGCGATCCTTTCCACTGGTGCATCAAGATAACCAAAGCTCTCCTCAACAACAGCCATGCTGTTTAAAAGAAGCAGATAGTGTAAGTACATAAAATGCATTATCAAACAACCTGCATCAAACGAACATCAGTGGAGAGAGAATAAACCAGATCTCAGCCCCAACACCATGCTGAGGGAACCCTTCTTCAACGGTTACAAGTCTGTTAGTTTTCCTGACTGAGGCATTGATCGTGGGTGTGTCCAGGGGCCTAATTGAACGCAGATTTATAATCTGTGTAGACAAGAACAGTCATTACTGATTTCAAACTAGAAGGATTATAACTGTTTGCTTTCAAATCTAACCCCCAAAAGAAAATGCACAAGAAAACATGGGAATTCTGAGTTCTTTAAGTATTAATTTACCTCAGCACTGATTCCATCCTTTGCAAGAATATCAGCAGCCTGAACATCAAGAAAAGGAGTTACTTCCACATGAAAATAAAGATTGGTTGCAATCCAAAAACAAACAATATACATTAGAATTGAAACAGAAGCAAACATTTTGCAGAAGCAAGAGGTACAGTATAATCTTTGTGTTCCAGTGTTCGAACAAAGGAAAAATATTTTATCATCACGAATAAATGCAAAAGAGCATTAGCTACTGCAGAATCACCAAGGATAAATAGCTGAACAATTTGCATTGATATGAGCACAAAGCCCAATTTTGCAGACAATTTATCATACAAATAATAATAAGATGCTCTTGCAACCATATTCAGTTCCATCCATACAAGGGACTGGAACAATGCAATAAGAGAAGCATCCAAGATAGAGTGTAAGTGGACTTCATCAATGACGCTAGCGTGTATTAGACTGAATTAATTAGAAATCAAATCCGAGTTTCTATGTCATGCAGCTGATGCAGTCAAATCAACACAGTGAACAAACTGCATGCAGTATTACTTCACTGTTTCCCTACGGATGTCTTATATGGATATGCCTAGGCACGTCCAAGTTCAAATTTAATTTTCTTAGCTTAAGGTGACTCATACTTCACTAGGATTGCTGATCCAATTCTCTAAACATAGCAACAAATGCCTGATAGTATACCTAAATCAAATCAAATTCATCCAGAGCTGCAAGAGTAAGTATGATTGACAAACCTTGAGTGCAAAGCCCACCATTTTTGAGAAAGCTGTGATAGTCACATCCCTTCCTTCTCTCTCAATCTGTTAATGGCAGACAGAAGATAAGAAAACATATAACAATAACAGTATAACAGGATAGGATTAACAGCTCAGGCATTGGCTGTTGCTTCAACCACAACATCATTTCAGGGAACTTCAATAAACATCTGAAAAATTACCTTGGCTTTCCCTATTGGGAGGCAAAAACTGGAATCAAGAACTTCTGCTGAGACAGGGAAAGATTCACCATACCTGAAGCACAAAGTTCAGGTTGGATAACAATGTTAAATATGAAATGAAGAAACATAACATAGTACAACCACTTTGCAATTGACGACTCACAGCAACTCATTTTCAAGGAAAATAACAGGATCAGGGTCTCTTATAGCAGCTTTTAGCAATCCACGGGCATCCTCAGATGAATATGGGGACAGCACTTTCAACCCAGGGCAGGAGCCATACCAGGCTGCATAACACTGCATAGTATTCCAAATAGAACACCAAAAGCATATTTAACTTCAGTCACAAAGAACCTTTGTTATATTCAACTGACTAAACACAGAGACTAGGTAAATCAAGAATGAGAGGTAATGTCAACCATTAAACCAAGCAAAAATATGGAATGCAAAAAATATCTTAATTCTTTGCCCAACTGGGCCAACTCTTAAATGAATTCTGAATCAAGAATTATGCCATCAAGAAGCACTCGTATTTGATTTTTTTTCATGGGTCCAAATAAAACACAGATGGGTATCTCAATACTGCAAAAATACATAGCAAAATTACTGAGGGCTAATCAGCATGCCACAAAGTTGCTTTAAGTCCACAGCAAATTTTAAACAAATTTAAACACTCGATCAAAATCCCATCTTTTATATGCTCACTTATACAATGTGAGAACAAGAAGAAGTCTATTATTTGTTTTTTCTGCTTAAATTTTACAGCTATCAATCACCTCCATCCATCTCTAACTGAGAATAACACATTAATCCTCAAAACATTCAGAAGTGGAAAAATAAGTTCAGTGTATACATCAAAATTTATTTTAATCAGCTTTTGACATAAATTTACTTGTATTTACATTTTTTAATTGTACATATTATAATCTGAAATCACTGTATTCCATTGCATCTCTTTTTGTCCCTTTGAATTTCAAAATCCTAAAGTACTATACTCCATAAATGTACCTCAAATAAGAACATAAGAAAGAGGCAGAGGAATCAATCTAGTCAAATAAAGCTCTGTCATTATGTTATGATCCAGATCAGCACCATGGGCATCATATAGAGAAAAACTGGTGACAAACAAGTCACCAGGTGCAAGAGAAAACCTCAGGGAGTGTACCTGGGAGTGCTGGGCACCAACTCCAGCCGCAGCACCATTTGGTCCTCTAAAAACAATAGGTACGGATATCTGACCAGCGGACATGTAGTTTGATTTTGCGGCAGAATTAATGATGTGGTCAATTGCCTGCAAAAAAATCCAAAAATGAGATCATATTCACCAAAAAGAGATCCTACAATGAAGAAGTAATACAAAAACACATATTCATCATATACCAAATTAGGTAAATCTTATGATAAAATATTGGACAACTTAATGGCAATCTAAAACAACATATCATATTCATGCAAACCGCAGGTTGAGAGGTCATATTCAGGATTTATTAGGATCCTCAAAATTATCCAGGAAAGCAGCACCCAATAGTTTCTGTTGGTGCATGTGTGCATGAGAGAGTCCCTATATATAAAATTCAACACATCCACAATGAGTAACTTAAAATTTTTATTTCATACTTGAAATAACTACAGGCAAAACACTATCGTTTCTAACACAACCAATATGATACAATCAAAACCAGTGTGCTACTCTAAAATACAAAGTGCAAAAAGCTCAAGACCCAAAGGAAGACTTTTAGAGGATTGAGTTTCATTGTGTTAAAATATTATTTAGGAATTTTGGAAAGTCTAGAATTTGACCTAATGTTATCATCAGTATCAGTTTTATTTCTTCCACAATATGGCCAGATCTAGATTGTTTATGGGCTACTTACAAGTGAAGGGGAGGTTGAACCTGGGAAACATAAGGAAAGTAAGCAAAAGGGGGAACAGTGAATAAGTGACTGTGCAGAGGCAGCACTCCCACCAGAGTTGCTCAGAAGGGTATTGCTTCAACACTTCTCACAACATACCTTATAACCAAGAAAGTGGGGTTGAGGCTTCCTTGCTGAACTGGTTATACATGTAATCAGACACTTGCTGTGTCGATTTCATGATAACTATGCATTCAAATACCAATATCACACCAACCCTGGTACCCCTACTGTTCTCACTATGAGATACAGCCTAATCCCAGATCAAGAGGACAATCAAGGCTTCTGCACCTACATACTTTCTCTAAGGGCTTAACTAGGGATTCCTAAAGTTAGTCTCATTTTCATATTATAGATATACTTGCATACACATGCCTAGAAAGGAAGTTTTCAGAAGAGGTAAAATTTCATATTTTATAATTTTCTTATTTTCCGCTCCTTTGTTAGGGCAGTTACTTAGGGGGATGCACGGTGCTTGGATGAAGATTTTGCTGTGAACCATTTTTCCTAACAAGAGACTCAAGAAATTGAAAATTGGTGGACATGATGAAGCTTCCAGGGTTTGTTGGTTTTCCTATATTTTGAATGGTTTGCCTATGCAGGATGGTTCACATGGGAAGCAGAAAGGGAGAGCAGTATATTTGTACAACTGATTGTTTCTTGATTTTTCCAACCTGGGGAAACACTATTCGAACCTCCATCAAAGTCTACTTTTGTTTTGTTTTTTTTTTTCTTTGGATAGGGAACATTGCTCCAACCTCTATCAATGTCTATTATCAAGACCAGTTTCTGATTATGTTCCAATGGATGGTGGGGGTTGAGGAGAGAAAAGCACTCATTAAAGTTCAAAAATATGCGACCAAGGAAATTGGGTTTAGGGATATGGTAAGGAGCCATGATGTCAGAATGATGTCGGAATTTCTAAGGTATTAAAGTACTTCAATTAACTAATATACAAAAGTTCAAATAGAAATGCACCATCATACTCAGTTTTGACCAATCCCAGCTAAAGGTTCAATTTGAGAACATCAAATAAAATCAGAACTAGAAATTTTCATAATTTGAGTATATAGTGATAAGACTCTAACCTGCATAGAGAAATTAAATGTCATGAACTCTACAACAGGCTTAAGACCATAGTAAGCAGCACCAACTCCAATCCCAGTAAACCCAGCCTGCAAAATATGTAACAAACATGTTGTAGAAAGTAACGACTGATAATAAGCAAATTTTTGGATTAATCACAAAATTTACAAAAAGGAGCAAAAACGTATCCACTTATATGGGCAAGTCATGTAACAGAACTTACCTCTGTGATTGGGGTATCCAGAACCCTCTCAGGGCCGTATTTCTCCAAAAGCCCTTTAGAAATCTATATGAAAATGAAGGCAAACTATGATCACTAGATGAACTAAAAAAATATATGAATGGTTTCCAAGCAAAAAGAAAATTATGGATTCATAAAGCATGCCACTAACCTTGTATGCACCTTGGTATTCCCCAACCTGTAAACAAAAATCAGAACATAAGAACAAGGACAAATGAAAAAGGAGAAACAAGTGAGAACAAAGCCAAGGGAGGCATTCCTATCCACTTTTCCTCACCTCTTCACCCATCAAAAAGACTTTAGGATCTGCGGACATTTCCTCATCAAGTGCAGAGTTTAGAGCATCCCTCACTGTCATCTGTGTAAAATAATAATTACTGTTAAATTTAGAGTTCTTAAAGAGTTAGGCATAAGCCTCAAGCACGGACATATCCACAAAGCAAGGTGTTTAGTCAAAAGCAAAGAAGAAATAATTTATATATAATTCTTGCAATCTTAATAGGACTAAGCACTATTACATTTACAGGGGAAAAGGGAACGGAGACACAATGATGAATAGTATACAGAAGTTCGATAAAAATCAAATAGAATAAGTTTCTTGCTACCATATCCAGGAAGAAAAAACATTCATCGACTTCCTTATGGCCATGTTTGGTTAACCAGAATGCAAGATTGAGAATGAATATTCCTTTACACTTCCTCTTGGAGAATGAGAATGGTTTTTTCAAATTTCATTCCTATGTTTGGACAGGCTAGGAATCAAAAAATTGGAAAAACCTCTCATTTCTATTTAAGTGTTTGCCAACAGTAGAAATGAAATTAAAATTCTAATATATTTTCACCAATACCACTTTTCAAGATTTACTCAAGTTTCCAGGTAATCATCTAGAAAATTTTCATTTTCTTATCAATGAAAAGATCCAAACAATACTGAAAAAAGTATTAAAAAAATATTTTTCTCTTCCTTACCATCATTTTTAAGCAACCAAACAAAAAAAAAAATCAATTTTTCATTAACCAAAATAATGCAAAACATGAAATAAAACAAATCATTTTTCTGACTATTCTCCATTTTCTTGGCAACTAAACAAAAAACACAAAAAATAAAAATCTTCACTTTCTCATCATCCAAATAGGTGTAAAACATGAAATTGAAGAAAGAATTCAATTATCAGTTCCTTTTCCTTTATTTTCTCAACAATTAAATAGAGACTACTCACTTTCTCGTCATTTTCTCTTTGTTTCCTCCTTTTCTCAGTAACCAAACAAAACATCCCACTTACTCATCAACCAAAATATATAAAATATGAAATTTAATATAAATGGATATTTTTATTTGTGATCTAAACGGCTTCTTGATAGCTTGTTGTATATTTTTTTTATTTCCTCCCTTGGAGGAGAAATGATAATAACTAAGGGACACGAAGAAATGAAAATCATAAGGTTGACATGAAATGTGAATGAAGGCCGCATGCAGCCAAATGTTTGAATGAGACACCAATGAGTGAAATTCTCATTTCACCATTCCACATTTCCTGCTAAACAAGATTGGCCCTTTATGTATAACTAGAAGGGTTGAATTGAAAATTTTGGAGTTCAAGGAAACATTCACAGCCAGTGGAGTTAGGCCCTGAATTGGATAATTTTGGATAAGTTTAATAAGAGCTTCTATACCTGATGGGATAATTTTGTTAAATATTATGGCTTGAAAATTATGGTGTTTGTTTGAAGACTATGGTTTTTGCTTTAGCAGAAGCTGAAGCCAGAAACAAAAGGTTATTGCAAACATGGACTCAAATACAAAAAGAACCAAACCCAGAACCTCCACCTTTTTACGAAACAGCCATCTTTTTCATGTTCATTTCCTTTTCTTGTTCTGTTTTTCAGAACATTAAAAACTCGTCTTAATTAAGCCCAACAGCTGCAATGGGAGGCCTCGGTTTTCTGTGTCAATAATTTACTTTCCTTGCAGCCAATTCTCACCAACCAAACAGAGCAACAAGTGTAACACAATCGACACAACCCACACTTCTCACCTGTTTTTCCGCAGACGAGTAGTTCCTCAATGCCGACACCGCAGGCCTAATCCTCCCCAACGACTGCCCCAAAACCTGATACAAACAGCCATCAATTCACCACAACCACACTCCCTAACCAATCATTCACAACAAAAACCAAACCATCAACATTCTCAGCTCTACCAAAACAGCTACTCACCTTCCGACTCACAATCCCCAACATCTTCGCTTCCTCCGATCGAACCCGCGCTAACCAAACATAAAACACACAAAACTCAGAAAAATCAATTCACCGCACAGAGATCCAACCAAACACTCAAAATTCCACAAACCGATGATTCGCGGCCACGAAAATCGAAAGAAAATGAGGGTGCGAAGCGCCGATACAGATCGATTGATCCGAAATTGATACAGATCGTAGAGTCAGAGACTCGGAAAAGGACGCACCTGAGCTTCGCCGGAGAGTTTGGTCCGCTAGGTATAGGGCGAACGGTGCAGTGATGGTCCAAACGATACCGTTTTGGAGGGTGGCTTGATCCCTTTTTCTTTGTCCTCTGCGCCGTCCGTTGAGTGGTTTATTAGTCTACGCTATGACAATTCCTCTATGTGCTGCTCTCGAGGGATGGTTCAGGTGCGGCCACGTTGAGCGTGGTCCGGTGGGGTCGCGTCTCCAGCCGTTGATGTCAAATATAACCAGTGAATTTAGGAGATTGAATAAAAAAGAAGAGATTTTTTCGGAAAAAGCTTTCCAAAAATAAATAAATGGTAAAATAAGAGGAAAGATATTTTAGGAAGCAGTGATTTTCAGATAGTTTAGGAAAATTTATCCATTTTTGATAAATTTCGTTTTTTTTTTTTGTGTTTGATAATAATTTTACATTTATTATAATTTTTCTTCACAACATAAAAATAAATTAAATTTACTATTTATTTTATTTTTATTTTTTTTCAAATCTATTTAAATTTTATTTTTAAAATAAGAAAAATCATAATTTATAAAATAAGAAAAAACCCAAATTTAAAATATTTTCCTTTTATGTTAAAGTCATAAAAGTTATTCCAACTTTTTGTATTCTTGTCTCTTCTTTCTTTGTCAAGCCAAATAATAAACTTCCTACATTTTTTCAATTATAAAAACAATTAATTTTCATATTAGTTTTATTTAACTTAATTCATGAATTTATGCTAAATTATAAATCAAATAGCCGTTAAATTATTATAAAATAATTTAAAAAAAAAAATCTCAATTAATAAGTAAAATCCCATATTTTGTTTATTCACCGTACGATTTAGATATATTTCCCATTTTATATTTTTTTTAAATAGAATATAATAATAACTTTTATATAAAATACAAAATATAATGGTTTCAGAAAAAGTAATTAAGATATTCGAGGTATTAAAAAAATTACTCTTTTAAAATGATTTTTAAGGATATAATTATATATTTTTTTGTATACAAATTCCTAATTTTTAAAAACAAAAAATATAAAATATATTTACTTAACACTTATTTATTTATTTATCAATTTATATCATGTATTAATCCATGAATAAAAATGATTCCAATAAATGAATAATTGACCTTTCAAATAATAAAATAAACTTAAATGATAGTTCAGTTGATCCGATTTTGAGTTTATCGATCGTTAACTTTTGGACATAGGGATCCATCGTTATCAAAGGAAAGAACAAGAACGTTCTTTTGTCCTCTTCAAAACATACATACATGTGATATCTTCACAAAATAACAAGGTCGTGCGCTTATTCCACCTAACTTAAGGGATATTTGTGGTAGACAAATATGGGTAGGTGGGAGTCGTCAATTGGGGAACGTGAGATGAGACTTCAATACCTGAAGGGCCATCTCCAATGGTATGGAATCTATGCTTTCACATATATAAATATAAAGGAAATCCACCATATAGATTAAAAAATAATAAGATTCCATGAGGGGGGACTAGTGAATATGGTGTGGGAAAGGGCACAAGTGCCCAACCCAAGGGCTATTTTATTGGATTTGGGCTCCCTCGTGGCATGGTTGGGTGAGAAGCAAGGGTTGTGAAATTATTGACCTCCACCCACTATTCGGTGGCTTGTGTTGGGTAGGTTGCCACCATGCCACCTTCTTCACCTAACTATTTTTAACATGTGAATTTTCAAATGTTTTTCAACTTTAGAAATAAATTTATTATTTTTTATTTTACTTTTAGAACAAATTTCAAATATCTTTTATGAGTTTTTGTAAAATATTAAAATTATTCTCCCGATATTTTTACTTGTTTTTGTACTACCTTACTTATATTTATATATATATTCCGAATAACATAACATAAAAAAAAAAAATTATTTATAAAGTTTAAATATTTTAATTATGAATATTGTTAATGGTAAAATAGATTTTATTTATTTTTAAATAAAAAAATCATAATTCAATATAGTTTATATTTTAAATATTAAAAAATAATATATATATATATATATATATATATATATATATATATATATATATATATATATATATATATATATTTCATATTTTTTATTCATTTTATAAATTAAATATAATTATAAAATATGTTGTAAAATAATATTAATATATGTATTATTTAATATATATATATATATATATATATATATATTATTTTATATATTGAATAAAATAATATAAAATTTTTTATTTGTACCATTTAAATATTTTAATTACGAATATTATTAAATATAAGAAAATTTTTATATTTTCTTAACTAAAAATATTAGAATGTAATATAATTTTTATTTTAATTATTAAAAAGTAATATAAATTTCATTTATTGTTTTATTTATTTTACAAAATAAATATAAATATAACATGATATATTTTATTGAATATTATATCTTAGTATATTATGCATATTGGATTTAATATTTAAATATATCATATCATGTATATTTTTTATAAATGGAATATGATATTTTAAAATGTGTATATTTTATTATATCTTATCTCATTAATCAAATTAAGGATAATGGGAAAAAAAATTTAGTTGAGTAGATATTTCAAAAGATTTTTATTAATAAATTAAATGATAGTAAAAACATAAATTACTTGAAATAGTAAAAAATAAATTGCTTTTTAAGTAAATACATAACAAAGATTAGATTCATAGATTTAAGAATTATTTTTTATTTTTTTAATCAATTAATTACTATTATTATTTGAAAAAAAAAAAGGGGGAAATTAGAATTTAAAAGAGAGTAAGAATTTGCAGCCATTTTCACCGTACACTCCTTCTCAGTTCTCAGTCGCGGCCCCGAATGCCAACCACCGACGCCATGCGCCGCCATCACCGCTCACAATCATTGCCCTATCCATAGTTCCGCTTTTATCTCGCCTTCTTGGGCTCCAGGAACAGTTGTAAGACTTGGGCTGAATTATGGGCTTTAGGGCTTAATTGCATTTTTCATTCGATTTTGGGCCCAAAATTGGGTTGATATGATTTGGTCTTTGGGTTTTGATTTATTGCGATTGGCTTTTGTTTTTATATTGGTTTCAGATATTGCTTTGGGCTCTTTCATTTAATTGTTAAAACGGACCATCGGTTTGATTTACAATTGGTTGTAGGCTTTGGGCCATTTGAATAACCATTTTTTTAGAATTAAATCATTTTTATCATATAAAATGAATTCATTTTTACGAAATTCAAAACCATTTTCTTACAACTTTCTTAAACAAAACTAAAATATTAAAAAAAAAAAAATTATTGCAATTAAAAAAAAATTAACTGTGAAACCTTTTTTATAAATAAAATTGAAGTTTTTTTAAATAAAATTGTAAAAATAATATTTCTAACAAATAAATAAAATTTATAATTTAAATCATTATTTTTTAAAATCATAATTATAAATAAATTATTTAAACAATATTTTTTACACCAATTTCAAAATCTAAAAATGGAAAAAAATAATCAAAAAATTTTAGTTAAAAGTATTAATAAAACATCGTTAATAAATAATATGATTTTGGTAGAGGGTTGGTATTTAAAAAAATATTAAAATAGTATACTTTTCATGACTTGATTTATTTTTCGGTTTTTTTAAAAAAACGAATTCACTTTTTCGAAATCATATTTCGAAAAGAAAAATTCACAAATACAATATAATTGTATCATTCTTACATTTCAACCCTCACGTGCCATAACAGATGTTGGTTAATCAAATATTAAAAGCCAACAAATTAAATTTTAAAACCCTTAATGCCTAATTATTAAACTCTTAAAGCTGAAGTCCAATATTTTTAGAATAATAAAATAATTATAAAAAATAAAAATAAGATGAAAATGAGTGTTGTAAATTTTAAAAATACAATTTTATTTATAAAAATATTAATTTGACCTCCAACAAGTATAAAACATCTCTCTCTCTTTTTCTTCTATTTTTTTTTCCCCCTCGAATTTTCTCGACAAACAAACATAACCTAAATTAGTGACTATGCCAAATAATTCACAAAAGCAATTATTTTAACGCAAGATACGGAAATCAAGGTCTGTACCCCACTGACTGTTTACATGGGCGTATTCCTGCAGATCTAAAGGAAAAATAAAAAATCTCTTAGTGGAGGAGGTTGCACCATGCGTCCCTTGGGTGCACTCTGTCGCAGGATTCTTGATAATTGTACTGCTATTAGAAAAAATAATATTTAAAATACCGTAATTTGGAAAATAATTCCAATTCTACAACACTTTTGAACACGTAGGATGAGATATCAAAACCCATTCCCCCCTTTCCATTTCCCTTCCCGTTTTTCTTCTCTGCATCAAAACTCCTCTGTCCGAAAACCCATTATCCCGCACGCTGATCATGGGGTGGAGATCCTTGCCTCAACACCAATAGGAAGGAAGTGAAGTGCAGATCTGAGAAACCATTGCCTCTGGTGTTTTCTGTAAGTTTTGTGGTTATATTTGGTGGTGTGGTTGTGTTTGGTCATCGAGAAAGTGTGGGAAAGTTGTAAAAAAAATAAAGTTTTTATTTTTTTTACAATGAAACTGAGTAGACTAAAAATAATGGAGAAAGTTTTAATTTTTTTTGTAGTTCGGCTTGTTGTGATTCTGTTTGGTTGCCAAGAAAGTGTGGGAAAGTTGGAAAAAAAAATTCTCAATATTTCCTACCAGTCCAGCCTGCGCATAGGATACAAAATTTGTCCAATTTTTTTTTATAAAAAAACATAAGCTATTTGGTAATATGATCATGATGTGAGGGGAAAGGTTGTGTTTTTCAGCGTGGCTCAAAAATCGTTGATTTAGGGTTTGTGAAATTTAAATCCAATGGCACAAAAGCAAAGAGACCCGATCTAGAAAGCACGGAGCAAAAAAAAAAAAGCATTTTTTTGTTTGTTTTTCTAGGGGGTTTTGCATGGACTTTCTCGGAAATCAAAGGAGGATGAATTTTCCCGGAAAGCGAATGGGGGATGGATTTTCTTGGGAATCAAACGGGATTGCAAAAACTTGGGAATCAAACGGGGGTTGCAACAAAATAAAAAAAAATAATAACCTGATTAGATTAGCACCTGCAATAATTGAAATTCAAATTTAAATTCAAGGAGATTCTTCACTTTTTATTTGTTAAAATAAAAAATAAAAAAAATAAAAAACACTATCTTTTTATTTGTTAAAATTAAAAATAAATAAGAAATATTTTTATTTGTTTCATTGCTCTCAACTGTTGCAAGAAGGTATGTTGATCTTTAATAGGCAATCCACATACCTTAGTTGAAAAAATATATTTATTTCTATACGAATCCTTGATTGTCTTGTTTAATAATTTATTCATTTTTTATCTTTATTTCTATATGAATCATTGGTTGTCCAGTTGAAGGAATAAAGTGGTGTGGGTATCTATGATACGGTTTAGGTTTGAATAAGATTGAATTTGTTTTTATCTGGTTAGATTGATATCCATACAGATATAGTGAAAATTAGACTAAACTCCAAGGTAAACGGAATCAGTTACATGTTTGGATAAATTTTTTATATATTAATAATATTAAAAACACGATGAATAAAATTATGATATATTTTTACTAAATGAAAATTTTTCATTCAATTATAAAATAGTTATAATTAATTTGTTATTTAAAGTGTTTTTTTAATATTGTATTTATATCCTAACTTTTGATATATATTTCTTTAGTGCATATCATTTATCATGGGACAAGTTTGTCCTAGTGGAGCTGGGATACATGTTGAACCTTTTGTTGGGGGTTCGAATCCCCCAACAGTGGCAAAAAAAAAAACAAATTTGATAAGTGTACATTGATTATTAAATGATATAAAATATTATTTGATGATAATAATGTGAAATGTGATTATAACATGCTTAATTTTAAAATATATTTAATATTAAAAAAATTATGATATATTATAAAATAAATTATGATAAATATATAAAATTTTAATATATTAATAATATTAAAAACACTATGAATAAAATTATAATATATTTTTACTAATCAATTAAATGAAAATTTTTCATTTAATTATAAAATAGTTATAATTAATTTTTTATTTAAAGTGTTTTTTTAATATTGTATTTATATTCTAACTTTTTATATATATTTCTTTAGTGCATATTATATGTCATGGGGCAAGTTTGTCCTAGTGGAGTTGGGGATGCATGTTGAACCTTTTGTTGGAGGTTCGAATCCCCCAAGTGGCAAAAAAAAAACTCAATTGTGTATGTACATTTTAATAAAATATTATTTGATGATAATATTGTGAAATGTGATTATAACATGTTTAATTTTAAAATCTATTTAAAAAAATTATGATATATTATAAAATAAATTATGATAAATATATGAAATTTTAATATATTAATAATATTAAAAACACTATGAATAAAATTATGATATATTTTTACTAATCAATTAAATGAAAAATTTTCATTCAATTATAAAATAGTTATAATTAATTTTTTATTTAAAGTGTTTTTTTAATATTGTATTTATATTCTAACTTTTGATATATATTTCTTTAGTGCATATTATATATCATGGGACAAGTTTGCCCTAGTGGAGCTAGGGATGCATGTTGAACCTTTTGTTGGGGGTTCGAATCCCCCCAAGTGGCAAAAAAAAACTCAATTTTGTATGTACATTTTAATAAAAACTATAAATTTGATAAGTGTACATTGATTATATAAAATATTATTTGATAATAATATTGTGAAATATGATTATAACATGTTTAATTTTAAAATCTATTTAAAAAAATTATGATATATTATAAAATAAATGATGATAAATATATAAAATTTTAATATATTAATAATATTAAAAACACTACGAATAAAATTATGATATATTTTTACTAATCAATTAAATGAAAATTTTTCATTCAATTATAAAATAGTTATAATTAATTTTTTATTTAAAGTGTTTTTTGATATTGTATTTATATCCTAACTTTTGATATATATTTCTTTAGTGCATATCATATATCATGGGGTAAATTTGTCCTAGTAGAGTTGGGGATGCATGTTGAATATTTTGTTGGGGGTTCGAATCCCCCCAAATACGCTCCCTTAATTTTCATTTCCTTTTTTTTTTTCCTTCATATTAATTCCACCACCAAATCTAATAAAATCAAAATTAAGTTTTATAAGCCTCTAAGTGATAAAAAAAAAAAAAAAAAAAAAAAAAAAAAAAAAAAAAAACCTTTTATCGAGAAAGGGGGTTATTTCTAAATACAAAAAATCGGCATAAAAGACTATTATTGAAAATAGTGTTGCTGCTTTGAAAAGTTTGAATGGACAAGACTCTAAGTTGAGTTGATGGAAAGAGGAAGAGACACAGTTTATTGCGACTTTTAAGATAAATATTTTTCTCCTCCACACCATCCTTTGACATCGGTCACTTGCAACTCATCAATTGACCAACTTCGTTTATATGATATATTATTATTTTTTCCAGTTTTTCTAATGAAAACATTTCTTTTATAAAATTATAAAAAATTAATTTTATGAAAAATATTTATTATTACATCATTATTTATAATTTTAGAAAATTTTATAAAATAAGGTTGATAAAATTTAGAAAATATTTTTAAAAAATTAAAATCTTTTATAACGTTTTTTTTTTTTTTGATGAAAAATATTTTAAATAGAAAGATTCTCTATCCAAACCATTAACTTGAATATTTCTTCAAACCAAAGAAATGTTTTCATTATAAAAACTTATTAAAAATAATAATAAATCATATAAACGAAGTTGATCAATTGATGAGTTACAAGTGATCGATGTCAAAGGATGGTGTGGAGAAGAAAAATATTTATCTTAAAGTCCCAATAAACTGCGTCTCTTCCTCTTCCGATTAACTCAACTTAGAGTCTTGTCCATTCAAACTTTTCAAAACAGCAACACCATTTTCAATAAAGGTCTTCTATGCCGACTCTCTGTGTTAAGAAATAACCCTCTTTCTCTATAGAATGTCTTTTTTTTTTTTTTTTTTTTATCACTTAGAGGCTTATAAAACTTAGTTTTGATTTTATCAGATTTGGTGGTGGAATTAATATGAAGGAAAAAAAAAATAAGGAAATGAAATTTAAGGGAGCGTGCAAATCATTTAGCAATTCATTTTAGTTGATCTCGATGATAAACTTTAATGCCTAGATTATATCAAAAGGACTCTCTTCTTCATATGAGATGTGTTATTTCCCATAATGGTATGTCCATTTTACTATAGTCCACCACCTCATTAGCAGCCAATATCATCCATTACTCGATCAGGAGGTGTATAGACTAGAGGGCAAGGGGCTCATACGAGAGGGACTAGGCATACATTTGTTCTTAGAGATGCACCATCGACTAACATTAGTCTGCCACCTGTTCAGGAGACTCCTATTACACCTATGGAAGTGCCATCCACCCCACCTGTAGTACCACTTGTTGCATCATCACCACCATCAATAGAGGGTACATTGGTTAATGAGGAGTTAATTCATATAGCAAATGATGATCAGCAAGGACAAAAGACTAATCTTGGTCGAGGACATGGTAGGAGACGTGGTCCTGGAGCTCATGGAGTGTTACATGTTAGCCCCATAGAGTCAATAGTGGAGCATGCACATCATAAACGTCCACTACAAAAGAGGAAGGCTTCTTCGTGCGGTACACATTGAGGATGTTACTACATATGACTTGTATTTTGAATACTATTAGTATTTTGCATATCATTATTTTGGACAAATACTTAAGATGTATGTTTTTACTTGTTATATTTTGGATTAACTAATTTTTTATTTACGTAAGTTCTATAGTATTCTATCTATTTTGGACTTATTTTACATAAAATAGTATTGTTATTATTTTGGAAAGGTGTTGATTTTGACATTTGGTTTACTTGTTTTCACTGGTTTTGGATTGAATGTCAAAATATTGATTATAATGTATACAGGTGATAAACTTTAAACATTTGGTTGTATAATAGGTAATACTAATTAAGAGATATAATTTTTTTTTCTTTTGTGGAAGGTGTCTCTTCAGCATAAATTCAAAATTTTCTACTGTGTATGAAAATTGTGGGAAGTGTCTCTTGAAGAGACACCTTTAGTATAATTTTATTTTTTGGGAATTGTAGAATGTCCCTTTTCAAAATTCGAAATTTTCACTGAAAAATTGTGGAAAGTGTCTTTTCAAGAGACACTTTTAGTATAAACCCAATTTTTTAAAAATTATGAAAGGCGTCCGAATATAATTCCATTTTTTTGTAATTATGGAAGGTGTCTCTTCAAGAGACACCTTCAGCATAAATTCAAAAATTTCCACTGTTTGAATGGAAATTGTGGAAAGTGTCTTTTGAACAAGCACTTTCAGTATAAACCCAATATTTTTAAAATTGTGGAAGGTATCAAGAGACACATTTTACAATTCCCAAAAAATGGAATTATATTGAAGGTGTCTCTTGAAGAGACACCTTCCATTATTTTAAAAAAATTGGGTTTATACTGAAAGTGTCTCTTGAAGAGACACTTTCCACAATTTTCATACATTAAAGAGAAACATTTTTAGCTTTAAAATCATTTTCACAAATAAAATACATATTGGGTTTTGTGGAATTGTGTAAAGTGTCTTTCCAAGAGACACATTTAGTATAAATCTAATTTTTGGAATTCTAGAAGATGTCTCTTCAAGAGACACATTTGACACCTTTGGTATAAATTAAAATTTTTAGGAATTGTAGAAGGTGTCTCTTTAAGAGACATCTTTAGCTTTAAAATCAAATTCATAAGACATTCAAATTTGTCAAATTGTGGAAAGTGTCTCTTTAAGAGACACCTTTAATGCATATTGGATTTTTTGCCTCGTGGAAAGTGTCTCTGCAAGAGACACTTTTAATGTATATTGGATTTTTTGCCGCGTGAAAAGTGTTTTTTCAAGAGACACCTTTAACTTAAATTCAATTCTTTTATGACTTTGAAAATTGTGAAATGTGTCTCTTCAAAAGATACCTTCCACGTGGCCAAAACTGCCATTTTTTAATATTTTCAATATTAATTATATTTTTTTAACTTAAATCTATCAATATTTTCAAAACTACCATTTTTTAATTATATTTTTTTAAAATTGCCGCAAAAGTTAAAAAAGCCCCTTGCGGCATGCCCTCTTTCAACTTACCCAAATAAATAAAATAAAAAATTTTAAAAACACATAGCAGAAATTGACCATTCCACAAGCCATAGGCCCGTAACAGAACTTTGCCTGGTTATAAAATATTAATTTATATATATATTAGTTATTTAAATTCTAATGATATTGTGGAGTTTAAGGTCAAAATAGTCTTTTTCAAGAAAAAATAACCGAAGTACATATCCTTCCAAAATATTTACCAATCTAATCTTCATCATCACATGCTTATTCTCATGACCTTTTTTTTTTAGTATATTAAGCCATAATTGGTAATTATGATAGTTATTAAAACAGAAACTCAATATTGTATCTATTTTGAAAAGAATTCATAATGAGAAATCATAATTTTTTTTCTCTTTTTGATTTTATTTTGGATTTAGGAAGGTTGAAATATATGAATATTTTACTGAAAAATCGTGGAAAGATTAGTTATGGCCTTTTTTATTTATTTATGAAATATCAATGATTAATTAGTTCAGTGTGTGGAGTGTAAACTTGATTACCCATCGAACCATTTTTTAAAGGTGAGGTGCAACCCCATATTTGCTTTGTGTTAAAGTTGATCCAACGGTAATATTGAAGATATAGGGTTGAATTGGTAACGGATTTAAAAATAATTTTCTATTTTTTAAAATAAAAAATAAAAAGTTATATTTGATAATGAAAAAATAGAAAAATAATTTTATGTTTTTAAAAATAAAAAATATCGATATTTTCAAAAAATATATTTTAGTTATTTTTAATTATTTTTTGAAAGTTACTTTAAAAAATAATTATATAGATATGGAGAATAATTAAAAGTAAATTATTACATATAAAAGTTTTTTAAAAATATAAAAAAATTCAAATAAAATTTTATTTTATAAAATATGTTTTCAAACACTCTTTTCAAAAACACTTGCCCGTGAGAAGACTTCCCATTTATACACATAAAGGAACCCTTGCGAATGACTAGGTTTTGTCAAATTTCAATTTAAATATGATCCCTTAATCTGAAAGGATTTCTAGTGATTATATTGCCTACCAACAACTAATTTCACGTCAAATTTTTCCATAAATACCTCATTGTTACTCAATTTCATCAACAATTTAATTGAAAGCTTAAGTGATTTATAGTTTTCCACGGATGATATTGATAAAATCAAATATTTATTATGAAATTGAGTGCACACTTTGAAAAGTCATATCTTTTGTATGCACATATAATATTATTAGCAAATGTTATAAATTATGTCATATAATATTGATTTATTCAATAAAATAACTCTAATACACCTATCTTTTATTATTTTTGGGAATTTTTTTTATTGAGGGAAATAATAAAAGAGGAAAAAAGAGGACATACAATGATAAGATATAGAGAATCCACTTCACTCAGGCAAAGACAAGATGCATAATGAAAAAAAGGTTATAATTATTTACCTTTTAACTTCGGCATATATTTATTATTCTTTAAAGTATATTCTTGTATATATTTCTAGAAAGAAATAATAAAACAAGTCACTTCCATTGTCAAATTATCAATTCTTCATGATATTAGAGTTAGGGCAGAAGGCTCAAGCTAAAGCTTTCTCCAAAAGTAATTGAATGCCATAAAAGGTTCAATTATTTTGCAGACCATGTCTTATTCTTCTTAAAAAAAAAAAAACAAACTACTTTTATCAATGTTCTTTCTAGTTTGATTTCAATTGAACTAAACACAACAAATTTCATATTGTGACAAAATCAAATCATTCTCTTAATTTGTAGCATCAATGTTCTCCAACATTTCTTAAGTGTTTATTGAGAGAGAGAAAAAAAAATCATCCTCTTAGTTCGTGGCATCCGTGTCCTCAAAGTAGAGAAAAATTAAGGATGACGAAAGAAACAATAATAGATATGTCACTTCATGAGTTATTAGAATCTAAAGATGTTTTTACTTTTTATTAAGGAACATGATATGTATATAAAGTCCAAATGCAACAAGCTTAAATTTTTAGGAAAATTTATAATTCAATATAGTATCAAAGCTTGATTTGGTGGAAAGTCTTGGATTTAACCCTATAATTTGCATTTCCAAAATTCTCTCATTATGAAAAAAGGTTTAAGATTTTAAGAAAACTATTATATCTCTTCACATAGGAACATGAGGCCATACATGAGGAAAAAAGTATTAAAGAGCATAATTATACATATAATCAAAAGTTAATTTTAGATTAAGACAACATTTGTCAATTCCCTCGTGGCTTATGATAAAAGGTATGAATTCTTTTCACCTTCCTATTCTTTTAGCCAAATTATAGTAGTTTTTCAAAGACAAAAGCAATTACTCAATTGCTGAATTATCAAACCCTTCATTTTTCTCAATATTTTTGCTCTAAATTTTCATATCATATATTCTTGATTTCCATCAAATTCAACCATCAATGTTCCCGTGAAAATTGATACTATCGATCCTGGGTACCACATGATCAAAGAACCCAAAAAAACAATAGAAAGCGACATAAACAGCAAATCCATCACTTCATGCATCAAGCAAGTAAAATACTTGTAAGAAACGCTGATGGTATTGTCAATCCGATCTCTCCGACCAGCAAGCACTCAAATGATAACGAGAATGAAAGAAAAAAAATCTAAGCAGAGATTTCTTACTCTTTTAAACCATATAATGAAGGGAGAAGGTCGGCCCAGCATTACAGTAGAGAGCGAGCAGCATTTCGGACGCCCACAGCGTGGCACCAACATCCCTTTCCTTCTACTGGTTACACGCTATGTGCGTCTGAAACTTCCCACTCAGATTTTAATCACAAGCCCCAACCGTGGGTAGAAGTAGAGCTACTGAAACTAAGAACTATAGATCAATCATCAATCTATGTGGAGTATGCAATATATGTAGAGTCATAAAGAGAAAGCAATCAGGTGTATTTTTTGGCAATATAGAAAATAGTGAACATTGGGATGCGGAAAAAGTGAGGTTGAAGGGATAACAGAGTGGGCACACGCTGAGTGACAAAAGAGTTAACAAGTGTGCGCCTATTGGAGTGTCGGAGTGCAGTGCACCGACGAAGCAGATGGGGCAGCGCCAAATGCTTAGCGTTTGGGCGGTGCTGTTTGTTATGGCTGCTATTTATTTATCTATTTTTGTGTATAAATACGTGCCAGGTGGCTATTCTGCTGAAGCTGCTGCGTGGGGAAGAAACTCAACACATATCTTCACATGACATCTGTAAGCGTGTGTCAGTGAGAGCCACTCAAGCGGTAAAAAAGACTCCTCTGCAAAAACTGGTAAAAATAAATTTACTAATATATAGAGAGAGAGTTGCACCAAGATTGAATGAAGTGATCTAATGGAGAACGAACTGGTGAGAAAGAGTTGGAGATAATGTAAAGCATTTCAACACAAGGAGGTAAAATTCGTCTTCCAATGTGAAACACAATTTTTAAAAACATTTACACTCATTTTTTACTAATTTTCCCCATTTTTTAAGTTTTTTTTTTTTTAGAAATAGGGTTGCATTAGTACAAATGCTTAAATATTAACTTATTATTTTTGGTTTATATTCCCGTGAAGATGGTATTTGTAACGGTATAAGTTTAGAAAAATAGTTTTTTTTTATTATTACATGGAATAGTTAAAAATAATAATAACAATATCTTAAGGGGGTGTTTAGTACTAATAGGGAATGAAAATGAATATTTTGTTTTCATTCCTATTTTTTAGTGGATAAAAATGAATTTCATTTCTAACATTTTGATGAACTTAGGAATATAAGATTGGAATAATTATTTATTTATATTCTAATGCTTGATAATAATAGGAATTGAAATGAAAAAGAAATAAATTTACAATAATACCTTATTATTTAATAACACTAAAAATATATATATACTCAATAAATAAAAAATTAACCATAAGAAATCATATAACCCTAATTTACAAATATTCAATTATTATTTTTATTAAAAATTTGAATAATTTGCCATGCTTAAATAGTTATAAAATTATATTTTACTAAAAAAAGAAAAAAATATATTTATTATAATATTTATATTCTCAAAGCTAGCAAATGTTTTCCTATTTCCAAAAGATGAAATAAAAGAATTCAAATTTCATTCAAAACCCTAGAAATTAGAAATTAGATTTTTTTTTTCTAAATGTTGTGGAAGGTTTGATTGATTCAGTTTGAAAGAATCACTTGTTGCATAAAAGTGGATGATGAATGGGTCTCTAATTTTGTAAAGAAGATAAACATGGAGCTTGAAAAATGAGATAAGAAGGTAAAATAGTAAATTTAAATTATTTTATATTATCAAATAGGTTTAATGAATCAGAATACCACCTACTTTTAGGGGGTGTTTGGTACGTCGGAATAGGAAATGGAAATAATATTTTGTTTCCTTTCCTATTTCTTAGTGGAATGTAATGAATTCAAATCTGATTTATAAGTTGGATTTGATTTCTGTCATAATAATTTTTTATTTCATTTCTATTTTCTTAACATTTATCCAAATATAAGAACAAGGGAGAAAATGAATGAGATGTCTATTCACACTCCTTATTTATGTGTACCAAACACCCCCTAAATTTATTTCTTAAAAATTCATCTGTTTTTAGAACAAATTTGAAAAATATTTTTTTTTTCAAAAGTTTGTTGAAGGTATTCTTAAAAATTATTTTAAAAGATAGTTATCATGCCCACAATTTTTTCTTTTCATTTTCTAAAATTTTGTTAATAAGGTAATAAAATAGTCACCCCATTTTTTGTTAAATACAATAAAATACACTTTTAAATGTATTAAAAAAAAAATCATGTTTTCGTTTGGAATTCTTATACAATATAGCAATTCATCTTATGTTCTTAAAAGTCATTTTCAAGATTTTACTATTTTAGGGCCTATTCGTTAGTTAAAAAAAAAAAAAAAAATAGTTTTTTAGTATCTTTAGAAAATAAGACAAATTATTTTTAAAAATATTAATTTAAGAAATTTTGTGTGGACAAATTGTTTTAAGAGATAAATTTTTTATTCAGATTTTGTAAAAATATTATAAAATTCATTTTATATAATATTAATTAAATTTAATCAAGTCTTATTAAAAATAAAAATGATTTTTGTGATATTCCAAATCGAATATAAGAGAAAATTATTATGTAATATATTTATAAATTCTTTTTAATCTTATAGACATATTTCAAAATCTTAAAGGACTCTTTGAATTCAAAGTAAACAATATTTATATGGTTGTAAACAAATTGTTACAAATACTATTAAAGTCGATCCTCAACCTTAGTGTAAGGGTTTGTTTGTCTCTTTACGAGTTTAGTGTCTCAACATGTGTGTTTGATGTTTTTTATATGTTATAATATGGATATTAACATCTTCAAAAAGTATAATTTTTTTTTGTTAAAAAAGAAGAAGAATAATAATTAAAAAAATAACATTTAATTTTTTTAATAAGTAAATGAGCCCAAATTTTCACTACATGCACACATTTAATACTAACAAAGTATTTTGTAATATTTTGATTTAACATTCAATTAATTGGATAAGGTTTTGAGTTTCAAATTATTTTTAAAAATTATTATACTCATAAATAAGTTTAATAGAAATTGTCATATGATTTGAAGTTCACTTCTCTCATAATTTTTTTTTAAAAGTATAATTATGTGTAAAAAAATAATAAAATTATTACTAATTAATTTTTATCCATAATTTTTTTGGTATTTAGTGACTTATTATTTGAGTTTCAAATTATTTTTAAAAATTATGAAACTTCTTAATTAATTCAATACACTAAATTTTACTTAATTTGAAGTTTATTTGTCTAATAAAAAGATTAAAAAAAATATGGTTCAATGTAGAAAAGAGATAATAAAGTCATTCTAGATCCGTTTGTGTCCATAAATTTTCGGCATTCATTGCATTATTATTTAAGTTTCAAGTTATTTTTAGAGATTATTGAATTCATTAATGAATCCAATGCATAAGTCTTACTTAATTTAGAGTTTATTTGACTAGTGGAAATTTTTACAAATATATAATTTTATGACTTTATGATCTTAATTAAATCAGTTTTCAAGTTTCAAATTATTTTTAAAAATAAATAAATTTTATATACTTTTGATTTAGAATTTATTCATTTAATGAAAATTTGAAAAGAGTTAAAGGAAATTTAGTTTGGAGTTTATTTGACTAATGAAATTTTTTACAATATACAATCATATGATTTTTTAATATTAATTAAATTAGTTTTTGAGTTTCAAATTATTTTTAAAAATTAATAAATTTTATATATCATAGCTTGATTTAGAATTTATTTGTTTAATGAAAATTTCAAAGAAGTTAAAGGAAATTAAGAAAAAACACTGATAATTTAAACAAATATCATATTTAAAAATTTTCAACATCAGTGAGTTATAAAAATTTATAACAGGAAAAGAAAGATATTATGTTTAATTTTATTTTATTTAAAAACTTTCTTTCTCTCACTTTATTTTTAAAAACCGAAAGCAAAAAACAACTAAAGAGTGTTATGGAAGTTTAAAAACAAGTTTCCATTTTTAAAAAAACATAAAATTTAAAAAATCATTTTTAAAATAACTCATTTATGCATTTGTATATACACATTTCGTATTCTACAAAATTAATTAAAAAACAAGAAAATAGTGAACTAAATGAAGTTTATATTAGTAAAGATGAAAGTACAATCTTTTGTAATATTCTTTAAATTGAGGAATTTGTAGTTCTTTTATTTGATCTCTTGAGTTGATCAAGATTCAATATTGCAACCACCTGTTTTTAAATCTTGTAAAATACCAAACCGATCTCAACCTTGTTGTAGGTTTTATCTTGATTTTGTGAAATGATGGAAGGATACTTGCTTACTCGATGCTTTGATCTTTTTTCACATACTTGTAAAGACAATTAGAACTCGTGAGGAATAATTAGACTATGTTTGGTGGTTTTCTCGTATTTGATATCATCATAAAAAATAATAAAGAAAATGAAATATAATTAAAATTTATTAGAAATTCATATATTTTTAAATTATCTATTCCTTATATGAAAGAAAAAAAAAGGTGAAATGAATTTAAATAGCGTATAAAAATAATTTATTAATTTTAAATCTATTTTTTATTTTTGTTATATTTTTCTCTCTTATTCAAAGGGTAATCTCATATATTATCAATATCATTAAGTAATCGGTAAGGCTTACCCCTAAAATCTTTGTTAAGCTTCAAACACCCGATGTAGTCTTTTTGGGCTTTAGCCCATTGGTCCGGTCCAATCCCTATCGCAAAGGCCCAAAACAACCTCGAAGAGTCTAATCACTCGTTCTAGCCGACGACAGAAGCAGGGGAAGAGAGAGATGGCAGGTGCGTTTTGGGGGACGAGGGTGATGGAGATAGTGAAGAAGCACGACTCTGGAGGCCTAGTTTGGAAGAGAATAAAGCTCACCACCACCCGCAAAGCTAACGCCAAGAAGCGGCTCCTCAGGGTTTGGCAGGTTGGGATTTATGCTTCATTAGTATTTGTTCTCGGTTATTTCGTTTTCTTGCTTGATTTGTAGCTATTGGTTCGGTTTATATCATCAATGCATCTTTTTTAGAATGCCCATTTCTTGTTTTCCAAGATTTTGTGGAATTGGGCTTTGCGGGTTTATGATTTTTATGGGTGTGTGTTGCACTAGGGTTTATATATCATTATTTGTTCGCTTTTCTTTTGTTTTCTTACTTGATTTGTCTGTATTGTTCTTGCTTATTGGATGGATGCTTCTTTTCTAGAATGCCCATTTCTTTTTTTTCAAGATTCTGCACAAATGGGGTTTCAGGCTTTATCATTATGATGTGCATGTTGCTCAAGGGTTTATGTGTTGTCCCTGAAAGTTGTATTAGGGTTTTAGTATATGTGTGTCGTCCACTTCTTTTCTGCTTTCTGGTTGATTTATGTTTATGACTTTTGCTTGTATGATTAGTTCATTTGTTTGGGATGCCTGTTTGTTGCTCTCAAAGATTCTGGGGGGAAGGGCTTTGCGGATTTATGACTATGATATGCAGAGGACGGCTTATGTATTGCCCAGAAATTTTGTTGGGTTTTGGAATATTGGGGGGTTTATGATGGCGAGAGTACAACAATGTTGTGCCCTTGGGAGATAACACAAATTCGATTTTCTTTCTTTAAAGAAAATTCATGCCACCCAGTTATATGCAGATAGATTTAAGATAGTGGTGAAACTGCATGCATTGTGCAGTCTAACCCAGTGAACTCTCTCTGTATCAGCTAAATTGATTATAGGTTTTTTCTTTGGTTTACAGTCATGTTTACTTGATGTCATGATGTGTGTTCAGAGGAAGATTTAGGAGGAATTCTAAAAGCATAGAAAAGAACGAACGAAGAAAAAAGAATATTCACACTTGATTTTAATGGGTAATTGGTAACTAATACTTGATTTACAGGAAATGAATCAGTGAGGAATAAATCACTATTGGCTCTTGATTAACTGGTTTCCAGATTAAGTAGGTTTTCATCTTGTGGATGCATGTTTTCATAGGTCTTGACATATATATATATATATTGGTCATTCTGAACTTGAGAATTGTCTATCTTTTATTGTTGAAGAAATAATGACATTGTTGCCAATTTCTTATTCATCAAATTCTTATTGCATAAGTCTGATGGGTAATTGAGATAAAATATACAAGAATAGTGAAATTTTTTTGCCACCTTTTCCAATGAAAATTTCATCTCCTTTGGCACGAAACTCTTCTTCCTCAGCTTCTCCCTCACCCCTCATAGAGTCACGTTTCTTTTCCACTTAATTTGAATTTATATCTTACAACATTCTAATAACATTCCTTTTCCCTTGTAATTTGCTGTTAAAAATTAATGAACAAACTTGTGTCTTGGTTTATTTGTTCAATTTAGTGTTGTCTGTGTTGATATTCTCAAATTTTTGACATGGATTCTTGATTGTTCCATAATGTTACTGGCTTTAGTGCTTCACATGTCAAAATATTTGAAGTAACCTACAGAAGGCTAGACTAAATATTGTTCATGGCAGGATGGATTGTGTTGCATATCATATCATTTAGTCAGTAATTAGTAATATCTAGTGTGGTGACTTCAGCTTTTGAAATGGTAATGATCTATTCTGATAAAAAAACTAGTAACAATCTGAGGTGGATAACCTTGCTAAGATTACGTCAACAATGATGCAGAAACGGTTTTTGAGGTTTACGTTTATTAAACGGATGCTTTGGGTCTAATTGATATGATGAAGTGCTCTAAAGGAGATGAAACTAGAAAAATATGTATTTAAAAAGTTTAAAAAGGAGAATAGAAAAATCAGGGTGCAGAGAATGGTGTAATACCAAAGAATCAAATTGTTGTTCCTCTCAGAAAATTGGAATCATATTAGAGGGCATAGTAGGACTCAGTATTTAGTAGAATTCGACGGAATTGTAACATATTTTAGAAAAATAATGTTAATAAATGCCAAATTAACTCAATGATTTAAGGGTTGAAAATTGTTCAGTCTCTAAAATGAATGAGTAGAATGGATAAATGTACTGAAAGAGAGAGCTTGTTCTTTTGAAAATAGGAACCCACTAGGCCTTTTAATCGTTATGAATTTCAAAACTTTTTTTTTTTTTTGATAGACAAAGAGAAAAATAAATTAAAACACGCCAAAATAGGGGGCGCTCCCTACGTACACAATCAATATACAAAGAAAGCCAAAACAAGGCAACAAAAGAAAGGAAAAACCTAGAGAGGAAAAAGCTAACTAACAAGCCAATCACCCAAAAAATTCAAAAAAGAGAGAGAGTCCAAATCCAAAAACTGTTGAGACCACTCAAGAAGAGACCGAAAAAAAAGGTTCCTCAAGCAAGTATCTGACATCTCTTCCTCTTGGAACGTTCTTCGGTTTCGCTCTCCCCAAATACACAAAAAAGACAAATAGACGCCAATCTCCAAACTGCTCTCCTTTTCTTCCCTAGTCCCTTAACTTTCCATTTTAGAAGCAGATTTCTCACTGAAGCCGGGAACACCCACACCGCCCCAAAAGAAGAAAGCAACAAAGTCCAAAGCTCCCTTGTCTTACCACAATGAATTAGGATGTGGTCCGCCGATTCCTCATTCTCTTTACAAAGACTGCACCTATTAATCATTGACCAACCCTTCCTCATTAACATATCTATGGTAGAAATTTTACCCCAAATTGCTTCCCATGCAAAAAAACGAGTTCTAAAAGGGGCATACAAACCCCAAACCTCTTTGGCTAGAAATAAGGGGCTATTCTCATCCTTTAAAGACCTATAATAAGATTTAACATTAAACTTTCCCCTCCTCTCTATCTTCCAAAGTAAAGAATCCTCCCCTTCTTGAACCTTTACTGCAGAAATATGATCCAAAAAACGAGTCACCTCCTCTAATTCCCAATCTTGGAAGGATCTTCTAAAGTGCACCTCTCAACCCTCACCTCCACCTCCTTGTCTCCCCCAAAGATCAGCCACTACAGCAGAATTATGGGTTGCAATTCTGAATAGCAAAGGGAAAAAATCCTTTAGCTTAGAATCTCCTACCCAAATGTCCCACCAAAATCTTGTGCGTCTACCATTTCCAATACGAATATTAGTTCTAAGAAGGAACTCCTCCCAACCCTTTCTAATGTCTTTCCAAAGGCCCATCCCATAAGACTCCCTCACCTCTCTAGTGGTCTAATCCCCTTCCTCCTCTCCAAATTTACCAACAATGACTTTCCTCCAAAAACTCTCCCTCTCTAGAGGAAATCTCCAAAGCCATTTTCCTAGCAAAGCATGATTGAAAACCTTCAAATGCCTTAACCCCAGCCCTCCATGCCTCTCATCTTTGCAAATAACCGCCCATCTTACCAAGTGGATCTTCCTTCTCTCCTCCAAATCTCCCCACAAAAACTCCCTTGGAATTTTCTCCAATCTAAGTCTCACTTTCTTTGGGATTACAAAAAGCGACGTAAAATAGATGGGGAGATTTGAGAGAGTGCTCTTAATGAGGGTAAGTTGACCTCCCTTAAAAAGATATCGTTTTTTCCATGTAGCCAATTTCCTCTTGAATATTTCCTTTACAACATCCCAAACTCCACACGAATTATGAGGGGCTCCAAGAGGTAACCCTAGATAAGTAGTAGGGAGATTCCCTACTTTACACCCAAAAACCGCAACTACTCTATCCACATCCTCCACTCCCCCAACTGGAATAATTTCACTTTTCTGCATGTTTATTTTAGGCCTGATACCACTTCAAAACAAATAACAACCCACTTCCAAAATTCCAACTGGTCCTTGTTATCCTCGCAAAAAAGAAGAGTGTCATCCGCAAACAACAGATGGGAAATTGAAACCCCTTCTCCATGTCTCCCCATTACCTTGAAACCCCTAATGAAACCTTTCTCCTCAGCTCTTGATATTAAACTGCTAAAAGTTTTCATAATTAGGACAAACAGATAAGGTGAGAGTGGGTCTCCCTACCTTAGGCCTCTAAACGTTGAGAAGAACTCTGTGGGAGTGCCATTCACTAAAACTGTCATTCTCACAGTTGAAATGCAGAATAAAATCCAGTTTCGCCACTTGGGTCCAAAACCCATTTTCTCCAAAACAGAAAAAAGGAACCTCCAGTTTATATGATCGTAAGCCTTTTCAATGTCCAATTTACACACTAAACTTGCACCGGCGCTTCGTTTCCTTGAGTCAATCGCCTCATTAGCTACCAAAACTGCATCCAAAACCTGCCTACCTCCCACAAATGAATTTCAAAACTTATAGTTGAACTAGAAAGGAAGAAATCAATATATTCTCTCTCCTGAAAGTAGAACTTAAGGAAGTTCCAATATTTATATGTTGCTAAACCTTAAGTAGAACTAGAAATGTAAGACAGCAATATATCCCATGTTAGAAAAAAAAAAAACAAACAACATATCTTGTAGATAGATGTTCCTAATGACTTAATTTTTATACCGAATCGAATTTGGAGATATCAAAAGAATATCTAGTTAAGAATCTTTATATATGATATTTGCTTTGTTTCACATAACTATATATGTATATATATTTTGCGTAGACAGACATGTAGACTACAAAATGGTGCACAGAGATTTTGATTTGCATCTTAGCCTAATGATTTCTCAGTCCCACTTATAATCATTTTTCGAAATTTCAATATCTGAATTTTTGGAAATTGCTTCTGTGTTTCTTGCAGAATGAAGCTGTACTGAAGGTTTGTTCAGAGCCTCCTCCTTCAAAAACTTCAGGGCCTGGTACCAATGTAACTGGGGAGGCTGCCAACTAGAGCAGCCAACAACCAAGAAACTAAATGAATATGAACAGAGTACTATGGTGATTTCTGGCTTTATAATGCCAAAATATTTTTGCCTCTATGTTTTCCTGATTAAGTGTAGTCATATCATGACTGACCGCATTGTTAGTCCTTCGGCTAGGAGAATTTAAGGAATTTGTCAGTTCCTTGATTGTTTAGAATGGAACAATATGGCAGTTCTTCAGTCATTGGACAATATGCTATTGTAATCTTGCATCATCTTGGCACCTCTGAATGAGATTCAGTTTTACACAATTAAATATTGTATTCTTTACTTGCTAATTGTGTATGCCAAGCGCCGAGCCCCTCACTGTTTCTGAGCATGCAATATTTCCTGAAACTAGCTGTTACTGAAACGGACAATTCTCCTCCGGAGTTTACATTTCAACCGGACTATATATTTGTTAATATATTAGAATGTATTGTCTAAAAGGAATGTAGGTATTGAAAGCCCTTGTTTGGGACGATGGGAACAATAAGATATACTTTTATCGTCTGGAAGTATAAGAGGTGTCCTGTACCTCCCGTTCTGACACTGAAACTACTGATAGCGTTGCTAGGTGTCATGTACTGGGATGACATAAGGGTGTTGAGTTCTTGCCTTCCTGGTTAACTCACCTCTGAGATCAGGTCCACAATTTCTTTGGATGGCTCTGTGTTTCCAAAGAAGTAATTGTTTTCTTTTCTTGTCGCCTTCTTATTCTTAAGAGGAAGCAAAATATAGGATTTGTGTTCACAAGTTTGGTAGCAGTAGGGGCTAGGGAGTTTATGTGAAGTTGGAGGTTACTTATTCTGTGGATATTTGTTGATGGCATTGCATCACCTTGTGAAGGATAAAGTCCCTTCGCGGTTGGAACGGGTTAGGAAGTTGTGGTGTATTTTTGGGGGAATCTTCACTCTTGCAAATAGAGTCATGGGGAAGGATAATGCAGAATCTTGTGGTACAGTGATGTGGTCCATTTGGGGATTGAAGAAAAATGAGGTTGGATGGAAACATTGACACGAAATCCACCGAAAGAAAGGCTGAAAAGTCCCTCCAAGTCCCCTTCTAAAATCAGAGGACTGATTTTGACATTGAAGAAATTAGCATAAAACTTTGAATTCCCTTTTCTCTATGTCACTGTAATGCTTAGAACTTAGGGAGATACTTCTGCTCATCTGTATTAGACCTTGTGTTTTCAGACGCAACCTCCACATGATGTTCTCATATCCGTGCCCTTACCCGAAATACTGAACTTTTGGTTATCTGATTGTTTGCCTTTCTCTCTTTACAAATTGTCTGATACATGCAACTTAGAAGATTCAAGATTGTGATAGGGAATAGGAGAAAGTTGATGTTGAAATGTATTGCTTGCAACTGCCATATATTGCATTTCATTAGAAAGTAAGCATCCTAGACTATCTTGAGTTGCAGACACAAGACATCACACAACACTGCACCCCATCCTGCAGGCCGTTACCATCCCATGCGCTAACCTCCCAATGATCTCAGCATCTTGATCTTTCGTTCAACGTGCGGCACCCTCTTCCTTAGGCAACAACCCTGAACCCCATTGACCATTTATTCCCAACTCTCAACTGTCCAACCAATTCATTTCCTCTACACAGTTGGCATAAGTACCCAAAAGGGTTCATCCCTGCTGCAGGCCAACCTACCACAATTGTCTCAAATCTTTTACCTAGTTTTTGACTCTCCTTGTGAATGCTCCGCTCTGCTCTGTTCTGATTATTGATTTGTAGATGACTTGATTTGGGTAAACTTTGTCTGCATAATTTCTGTGATATATGATATATCTTGATGGTGTGATCTAGGTTGATTGTTGACTGCAAAATTTGTATGATCTGGGTTGAGAAACACATCTTTATGTTTACAGATGACATGATTAGGGTAAAGTTTAAGCTGATTGAGGGATCGTTTGCTGCATAATTCGTATGATTTGGGTTGACAAACACATCTCATTAGAGACCCCTTCAATCAGGATGAGGAGCCCACTACATTTATAACTCATCTGGGTAGATATATGCTTGTTATTTGAATGTTGTTAAAAAAATGGAGACGTCATTGTTGCAGAGATACCAAGCAACCCCCTCTTTAAACTTAAATTGTCCAAACAAACAGCATTTAAAAGTGGTTGGTTTTGGAACCGGTCAACTTACATAATTTGATATTACATTCCCTGTCTGCTAGGCAATCCTTCCGAAAAATCCCGAAACTACCCATATGCAAAATGACCCTTTTGCCCCTCCTCTTGACCTAATCAGGTGAGGCTACCAAAATAGAAAAAGGGGGAAAAGTTGTGTGGTCCACCATGAGGGGCTGCCCACGTGATTGACAAAACCAGAAGGCCCAAGTCAGCAATCCACAACCCTAAGCCAACCATGAAGATGATGAAGAAAAGGAAAGGGGGAAAAAATTTTAATAGAATGGGTGACGTGAAGAACTCCAACAGCCTCATTACATGATTCTAAACCTACTGTCACAAGAAACTCTGGTCGGCAATTTTAATTTTGTTTCTCTCTTCCTCTTATAGCATGGCAACAAACCCCTCAATTATTATACCATTAGCCTCTTAATCAAGCTTCATTATTTGCCGTCCCCCCTGTCACACTTGGTCATTCCTCATAGGCTTGAGCTCAATGAGATCATAGAATAGTAAATCCAGCTTCCATATAGTAATACCATTAATAGTTACTATCATTAAGTCCTAAATTATATCGACACAAAAGGGGTGAGTCAACCATAACCCGGTCGCGGTTGTTGCATGTTTGACATGTGTGCGCGACATGCAGAAGAAACAGCTTGTTTAACAAGTATTAGAAGTATAATACATTGATTATAAGTACAATTTTTCAGGTCAAAGTTGTAGAGCAGTTGGAAGATTGTGTGGGATGATCTCTATTCTTATCCATCTCCGCTATCAGCTGACCCCCATTTTCAAATTAGAGAAGTGGGTCTTGTTGGTGTGCGGTGGAAGAAATTTAGAATCGTACTAGCTGGGTTGTAATTTTTTGTCCGGTGTGTGAGCTAAAGCTAAGAACATTGCTTGAAAATGCAGTAAGATGAGAAAAAAAAATCGTAGGAGAAGCTAAGGTCATTGGCCTAGTTTCTTGCGTTGGGACCCATCTTAGTTTGAAATGCTACAAATTCTTGGCCAAGAAATCACTACCTTAAGTCTCTCTACTTCCACCAACTAGTCCTGCAATTTCAAACTTTAGTTAACCATGTTTTTCTGCAGAAATATACCTACTTTGCCTGCATATTGTTTTGTTTTCTTGTTGTATGTTTGAAAATATTTTTTGGAATGTCTGTTAATTATCTTTGACAGAATCAACCCATTGTTGGAGGATCAGAACTGGGTTCTTTCTGGGTAGTTTCTCGTTTCTCTCTCTCTCTTTTTTTTCTTTTTTCTTTTTTATCTTTGGGGATCAAAAAAGAAGGGAGAATCTGAAAATGGAACCCCATGCCCTCTCGGGTGATTTTGTTAAGATCATGGTTCTTATTCTTGTGCTCCCCAAAAGGGTTCTCTTTTGACAAAGTGTATATTGGACTATTGTAAATGCATATGCCTCATCTTTCTCCCCCTTTCCCATCTCTCTTTCAAATTTTCTTACCTTGGAAAATCATTTGCCTTTTGGAAAAGGGAAAAAAGCTCTCAACAATGTTGAATTATGAGTGGTTTTAGGGGGCAAGTTTCATAGCAAAAAACCAAAAAAACAAAAAAAACAAAACAAGAAAACAAAAAAGAGAGAAAAAGGAGAGATGATCATCACTAATTTTGAAACTTTGGGGATGGTTGATTACATAGCATAAACTATACCATCTGCCAACACCCCTGCTCTCAAAATTACTAGTAATTGACAGTTGATGATGCCGAATTTTTTTTTTTTTCTTCCATTTTTAAACCTCTCTATGAAGTGATGATCATTGATTACAGACGAGACTCCGGAAAAGAAGTGGCTGAACATGAGAATTCTTAGATGGTTATTTTAATCTTGGGTGTTTTTTTCTTCTTTTTTCTTTCCAGAAACCCAGTTACTGATACAGCAGGCATTACTGAAAGGGGAGAGTGAGTATATATATGGTTATGGTTTTCTTCTGAAAGGCGAGAAACTATTGCAACTACTGCTTTCTTCGTGTTCTTCTGATTCGGTATTCGACACCTCTGTGATCCCACTTGAACCGGAAGAATTGGAAGAAGCAAGATTAGTATCATCCCTGTCCCTTGTCAAGAAATCATAGAAAACAGGCCTGCTGTTCCTCAACTTCTGAACCACCCGGTTCTCATTGTTGGTTTGCATCATCTCCTCATCATTTTTCGTGCCCCGTTTCTTCAGGAATATGCGGCACAACACCCAGTTCTCCGCTTGCGCCATTGAGCTCTGCAGAAATGGTACAAAAAAACCATCGATTCTTCAGTACTAATACCATACAAATTGGCTATATTTCTTGAAACTGCAGGTCGGAAACTCACCTGAGTTGTCGAGCTCTTTCTCTGTGGGGTGGTTTCAGCACCAACAAGCCGGTATTCGTGCATAATCCAATCGGTTCTCGACCCATGTGGAGGCTTTCCTCTATAAAAAACCAAAGTTTTCTTCATCCCCACAACCTGGTTCCCCTTGGAAGCTACAATTTGCTTGTCAATTCCAGTTGCCTTCCAGTAACCCGAAACCGTGGCTCTATTCGACCGGTTTCCATTCGGGTACTTGGCCTCCCTGGTGCTGAAGAAGTACCTCTCCTGCTCCAAATCACCTGAACAAACAGACCCGAAAACAAATTCATTCATTCAGTACTCTGCATACGCATTGCTATGCTTAGAATTATTCCAAGTTGCCAACTAACCTGGCAAATCCCAAGGATCAGCCTTGCAGACATCGACCTCAGGGATGATGGAGGCGGGCAGGGGGCAAGAATAGGCCTTGCGCTTCAAGTACTGCACCACCAGCTCTTCATCAGTAGGATGGAAGCGGAAGCCAGGAGGCAATCTGAGGACGCCATTCTTCACAAAATTGAGCTTCTCCATAGCTAAAAAAATCCTATCAACTCTAGAGCTGAAGCTGAAGGAGAAGAAGAAGAGACTAGTTGAGAAATGATAACTGATTGAGGTCCAATTCGAAGGAAGACATATGTGGTAGTACTTATAATCCAGCAAAGTAAGAGAATAAGAAAAGAGAGGGAGGAAAAAGGAAGGGAGGGGACTGGTGTAAAGAAAGAAAGAAAAGAAAAGGCGAAGGTGGGGTGTGGGTTGAGAGATAAAGTGCGGGTTCTTTATATAAATGGTGCGGCGAGACAAGGTCTCGCAGAGGAGGAGAATAGAATACGACGACCCCTTTGGCGTAAACAAGACTCAAACTCTTTCTTTTTTTTCTTTTCCAAATTTTCTCCTCGGATCATGATTTTAACAAAAAGGTTTAGAGAGATTAATTAATTACGGCCGCTTTCCAAATAGTTAACGTTTCTTAGTTGTGTTCGACCTTTGTGTGTGGGAATAACCGAAGCTGCTAAAAGGACCTTCGAATCCCCTGTCGGGTTTGTCAAATGACCAAAACACCCTTTCTGCCGTCACCCTGCGTACCCAAAAAAATGGTATAATTTGTGGACGGTGGGATGGGCGATTCTGTCATCAAGGATCCTAATGAAGGGTGTTTTAGTCATTTCCAAGAAAATTGCGACCCTCGCAGTCTCGTAAGGGTGAAGTCACCTTATGTCATGCTTACAGCTGGAGGGCACAAAGTGCCTTAATTGCGATGTGAAAGTACATGATTACCCCTAAGGTTTTTCTTTTTTTTGGTTTTGCTTTTTTCCTTTTTTGTGGATGCTGAGCATGAGGGAACAGAAATATTTTTGCCTCTATGCTGCGCTGCCAGAAAACGGTCACGAGGGTCCTTCAGATTACTTGCTGTTCCCACTCAACAGTTGGTAACTTCCTCTCATACTCATTCTAATTCAACCATCTTTTTTTTTTTTTTTTTCAAATGGTTTTTATAATTTAATTTAAATTTTCTGTCTTATTTTTTTTGTATAGAAGTTTGCTTTTTACGAGACAATAAATCGATGATATAAAAGCTTTTAATTTTATTAAAAATTATATCACATACCACTATTGTAATCGGATGATGGTTTTGTAAAATATTTATTTCGATAATAATTTAAAAAAGTGTTTTTAGTTGGATTTTTAATTTTTTTTTTTTTTAACACTCTTGAAAGCTTTCTAAGAACTCATTTGATTTTAAAACTGTTTCTCATATCTTAAAATATTGAAAATGTTAGAAACATTTGTTAAAATAATTATCAAACGCACTTTAATGTGTTTGATAGTAATTCTTAGAAGCATTTCTAATATTTTTAACATTTAAAAATATTTTCTTTTTAAGTATTAAAAATGTTAATAACACTTTCTAAAATCACTCATAAACTAACGTGTCCATTTGGTAGTGATTTTATGAAACACTTTTAGAGTATATTTGATAGTAATTCTACAAAATGTTTCTAGGAATGATAAAATTTTTCAAGTGTTAGAAATATTAAAAGCGGTTTTTAAAATCATTACTAAACGAGCTCTTAATATTTTTAATACCTAAAATTTTTTATTATTCAAGTGTTAGAAATATTAGAAATGTTTTTTAGAATTACTCTTAAACGCACTTTTATAACCCATTTGACAGTGATTATAGAAAGCGTTTTTAACTTTTTTTAATATTTGTAAAATAAAAAAATTTAAGTGTTAAAAAGACTAAAAATGATTATTATAATTACTATCAAATACACTTTTAAATATTACAAATACTAAAAATATTTAAAAAAAATCATAATCAAATACACTCTAAAAATGATTTTGCATGATATGAATACAAACTTATTTTTTGCTTTTAGAATTAAAAAAATAAATATTTTTACAAAATAATGTAATGGAAATATTTTTATTGATACCAAGGGTATAGAAAGTAATATGAGTGGGAATATTTTGGTGGGTACCACGATAATGATAGAAAAATACATCAAATAATACCATATGAAATACGTCATAAATCATAATGCTATGATTAATTTTTTTACATTAATTAAATATTTTTTAATTTTAATTTTAGGAAATTGAGACATGGAAATAGAAGTGGAGGCAGGTCAAATCAGAAACGAGATGCCTTCAGATATGTTGGTGAAATGTACCAAACCACTGAAAAGGAGGTTCAAGGTACATAACCGTAGAGGTCAGTTCGCCATTTAAGTGCCCTAAGCTACCCCTTTTTTAGGGCCCTGTAGGATAGGACAGGGTCACTATTCCACTGCCCTTCTGCGGTTCTACCTCATACCCTAATCATCCGGAATTTTTTTTTAATAAAATATTAAAAAAAAAATGGTATTTATACATTTGAAAGATTATTTTTAAATTTATGTCACCTAATATTAAAAGAAAATTATCTTTATCTACGAATTATGTCAAAGTCTAAATAGTAAATATTTTATTACTGTACAAGTCAACCAAAACTCAACATCAATAATAATATATTAAAAATATAAACTCCAGTACTAATAATCAATTATTAGATATATAATAACTCATTTAATAATCAAATTATTTTGATTAGTATTCTTATCGAACTTATATAAATTTATATAATTAATATCTTAACTAAATTTGTTTGTGATTCATTCATCTATTTATTTATAAATAAATTTAAAATAAGTCAAATACTAGTTAAATAATTTAAAATTATAATTAATTTAAATTTGTGATCTACTTAACGATAAAAAACTATTTACTTATTAAACAAACTATATCAAATTTTGTCATTATTTTTGCTATTAAATGTAAAAAGGTAAAAACTAACAATCTATTTAGAATAATTTTTTGGTAAAAGCTGACAGTCTATTTAGAATAATTTTCTCTTTTTAGCTTTAAGGAGAAGCTAAATTTGAAGGTGAAGTTATAATTTAAAAAAAATAATATTATATCATATAAACTTTATTAAATATAAATAACTTAGCGTATAAGTTAAAATCGAGCTTCTAAACTTCTCCAAGAAGTAGCATTTTTCTCAAATTTTTTTTTTAAGTTCTAAGCTTCTTTAACAAAATTAGCTAAAGCGAGAAAGGCTTTAGTTAAATCTAATAGAGAGTTTCAATCGTCTTAAAAATTGATCTAAATGGACTTCAAACCTAATATAAAATTAATGTTTAGATAAATTAAATATGATTATAAGGTCCATATAGACGGAAGAAAGATGAATGAGAAGGAAAGGGCGATGGGGCCTTTGAAGTTGACAATGCCTAAGGAGATTCTCATAACATGGGCATCGCCCTTTTGTTAACAAATCTTATCTTTCAATACTTCTTTATATGAATATATGGTGGGATGGATCTCAGGTGAAGGGTATTTAGGTCATTTCAGAGGCTTGATAACTCGAGGAAGGTGGGTGGGAAGAGTAAAGATTAGGGTCTACTTGCCCCCAAAACGACGGGCACCCACGTCGGATTGAGGGTAACTGACAAAAAATGCCACCTTCAAGTGATGCCCCATTCAAGATTTCCTCAATCTTCTTGTCTCACTATTTTGGATCAGATGCAAAATTTAGGAGAAATCGACCAAAGAATCTCCCTTTGAAATTACCACTATGCCCCTCCCACTCATGCACTTCCCTAATTTCATTTTCATTTCACTATTATCAATCATTTTTGGTACTTATTGCCTTTTGATTTTTTCTCCCCATTTTTTTCTTTGTTAGCAAGGTGGTCCATTTTAATTTTAATTTTAATTTTAATGGCTCTAAAATTAGAAGTTCGTTAATAAAATGGATCCATAGACTAAATTAAAAAAAATTATCTAATCATTTAAAAAATTAAAAGAGTAAGGACAAGGCTTAAGGACATAGGTACAAAATGTAGGATTAATTTATGATCAAAATTAGTTGAAAATTGTGACATTATAAATACTAACATGGTCAAGCACTTGGCCATGCCCAATTAAAAAAACCTCACTAAGTGATTGGATCCCATGTCACGGGTGCACTCTCTGCCACCCAAATAAATAATTCCAATTTAAAAAAGAAAAAAAAATCTTAATGGCAAAAAGGAAAATAAAGTGGAAAGAAAGGGGAAATGTGATAAGAAGTGGGGGTAACGTGGGACGGTTGAGATTTAGTTAAACTGAGAGCCTCAAACATTGACAAATGAAGAAGGGCGATTCCGTATGGAGATGGGAAACTCCACTTTTTGCAAATGCTCAAATTCGAGGGCCCATTTGATAATTTTGAAAAAAATAATAATATTAGTAAAATAAAAATAAAAAATAAAAAATAGAGATTCCCACAAGCAAATGGACTCGACCCACTTGTGTAGTATGGAAAGGAAAGTCGAATTGAGGTCTTTCGTAAGCCAAATTGCGGCTAAGATTTTTCACTTTTTTATTTTTAAAATATTTTAATTGATGAAAATTGGGCTTTTGGTTTCAGAGTCAAAGGAGTTTGCGTGTGGGTGTTGAAGAGGGGTTTAAGGAGTAAGAGAGAAACGTCAAAGGCTGCAATTATTGTGTTTTGAGTAAAATGTGTTGTCCAGTGGAAAATGTCCTTTTGCTTCTTTAATCTTCTTTTTTTTTTTTTTTTTATTTCTCTAATAATAATAATAATAATAATTATTTTTTGAGAGAGAGAGAAGGGGGAGGGAGATTGTGTAGGTGGGGTTATTTTTACTTTCATTAACTCGTGCTTCATGTTTGATTGGGAGAATTAGTTTTCCTTCTAGAAAACCATGTGGGAAAAAAATAAGGGGTTTTGGAGGAATGAATAAAAAGTGGGATTTCTCCTATTATCCTTCAATATGGAGAATTGGGTTTTTGAGGAAAATAAATAAGAAATTATTAAAAATACTTTTCTAATTTTAAAAATATTTTTAATAACATTTTTATTTATATATTCTTTTAAGAATTTATTCTTAAAATAAGTTATCTTTGATAATAAGTTTAAGAGATTTTTAAGTCTTTTTTTTTTCAAGAAAAAAAATAAAATAATAAGAAATAATTTGAAAATTTTTGTATTTCATGTTATCTTCTTCATGAAGAATAAATGGAAAAAAAATATATTTAAATTCTCAAGCAAGTGAGAATTATTAAACAAATTCCTTTTTTTTTTTTTTTTACATGTTTGATTTGAAAATTTGGGTTTGTAGAGGAAAATAAAATAGTGTGAGATTTCTCTTTTGTATATGTTCAATTTGGAGAATTGGGTTTTTTAGGAAAGCCAAAAAGAAGTGAGATTTCTCTTGTTAATTTGAAGAATTAGGTTTGCAGGAAAGAATGCAAAAGATTATTGGGGTTGGAAGGAAATCAATAAAAAGTGGAATTTCTCTTTGAGTGCTTAATTTGGGGAATTGGGTTTTCAAGGAAAATAAACAAAAATTTAGATTTATGTTATTCATATGATTGAAATTTTTTATTAGGTTTAATTTGGAGTGATTAGGAGAATTGGGTTTTCATGAAAAGCATCTAATAGAATTCACAAGCTTTGAAAGTGAGATTTCTCTTGGCTCTACACTTCATTTTGAAAATTGGATTTAAAAATAATTAATCATAATAAAGGGTGATTTAGTGGTTTGTTTGAAAACTACATAAAAACCATTTTATTAAAAAAAATCTTAAAAACATTTTTAATAATTTTTTTATGATAAACACTTTTTTGAAAACTTGTTAAAAACCAATCATTTTCTAAAGCAAAAGTAATTTTAATCAAGTATTAAGGTAGATTATTGAAAACATAAAACATATTTTAAATGTTAAGAAATATAATATATACATAAAACTAAAATCCTATGATATCAAAACTTAGTTTGGGATTTATATTTTCAAACCGTCTTTCTATAGTTTACATGTTTGTTTCCTAGGTTTACAAGTCTAAAAAATGACTTTTTGCTTTTTGATATCTTTAAACTTTTATTGAATTTAAGCCTATAGGAAAATTAGTTGTTTAATATTTGGAATCTCGTATTTCAAAAAATTTTATTAGTGAATAATTTAAGAAAAAAAAATCTTACTAAACAATGTTAGATTCTCCTTACATAATAGATTTGAACAAATGAGAAGTCAAAAAGTAAGATTTCTCTTTAAATGTTTGATACGGAGGAATTGGTTTTCAACCAATCAAATGGTAAGGGAGATTTTTTCTTTACATTAAACATGCTTGATTTGAAGAATTGGGCTTTGGACAAAACAAATAAAAAGTGGGATTTCTTGTTGGATTAGAAAATTTGGGTTTTGAAGAAAACAAATAAAAGTTGGACTAGACTTCTTGTTGGAAGCAAAAGACAACCTTACACGTTATAAAGCTTAGTACCAAACGCTGAAGATTCTTATGAGCTGATAAATTGGAAAATTTCTTTAGTTTTCTAGGGAGGTCCAATTGAATTTTGATTGGGTTTTGAAGAAAACACATGTAAGATGAGATTTCTCTTTAGATAGTTGATTGGAGAATTGAGTTCTTAAGCAAACAAAACAAATACAAGTTGGAGACAAAAGCAAAGAAAAATTTAAGTTAAAAAGATAAGTAAAGAGTAGTCTAAGAAATTAGAGTTTCTTACAAGGAGAATAATCATAATTTTTTATTTTTATTTTTAATTGAAGCACGCTCCTTTGATTTTGAAAATTGGGATTTGAAGAAAGCACACAAAGGATGATATTTCTCTTCTTATTTTCTATATAAAATTCTCAAGATAACAAATCAAACTTGTAGTGGGAAGCAAAAGAAAGCTTTCTTAGAATAAAATTAATTGAGAACTTTTCTTAAACTTTATGTCTTATTTAGAATATTTGAAGAAAAGTTCGGAGATGGTTAAGCCAAAAAAAAAAAAACAAAAGGAAAAGAAAGAAATTTATTAATGCAAATCTTTCTTTAGTTTTTTTTGTTTCATTTAATATTAAAAATTTGAAGTTGGACATAAAAACATTTTAAAATTTATGTATATATTTAATATTTCCCTCCTTTGTTGGAGTAAATAAAAGAATTTGAATTCTTTTTTATAATTTTTTTCTTAATACTTTCTATGATCCAAATAAAACTGAAACGAGTTCATTATTTTTATTGAATTTAAATTTGATATTCATGTTTAGAATATGATAATTAATGAATTAAGCCCGAATCAACATGACCCAATGGTAAATGCTTTATACATATTAAATTATTAGCTTAAAAAGAGGTGCACTAAATGAAAGTGAAATTGATGTTGAGGAAGAAAAAATGAAGAGTCCTTTATGTCAATCATTTATATATGAATGCCCCTTTTTTCACAAGCCATCATTGGGCATTTTAAAGTGGTGTTACGTGTACATTCTTGTGACTATGTTTTCCATATAAAGAAACCCCACATCCTAAGCCTTCACGCCCATTAAGCTCTATGAGGATGAGCACCACACCCTTGAGAAACATAAACAAAGATGAGATGAAGACACTAAAAATAATAAAATAATAAAAATAATAAAAATAATAAAAAAATAAAAAAATAAGATTTCAATCCACAAACCACAACCCAAATGTCATATGAGGAGAATTTCTAGAAAAGAGGGTGGAGGAATTCAAAAGTCACCATGGAGTTCAAAGTTGACCTAGCCAATCTTTAATGATGAATATGCCTTTAAGGGCTCATCACTTTTCAAATAGAATAATTCTTTTTGGTTTTTTGAGCCCATTTTCTTCATTTTCAAGCCTATTTTGCCAATCTCCCTCAAGCAAGACATGTTTTATTTATTTATTTATTTTTTTTATATTTTTTTAAATATCATATATTTATGTGTGTAAGCATCAAATGAGTACAAGGATAGCTGCCTTTCTTCACTTTGAGGTAAGCTAGGGTTTGGAATATTGTTCTTAACATATTAAGAAAAACCCTAAGATTGATTTCATCACTACTAGTCATCTTTTAACTTATTTTACTTTGCTACGTAAACTTGAATTAGACTTGCAATTGCAAGTTGCAACATGGGGGGTCTAGTTGATTGAGTAACTATCAGGCACACTTCACCATCATTTCCAACTTCACACAAGTTATTATTTAAATAACTCCCTAACTTTGTCCATTCTACTTGTTTGAATTAATACCCTAAACATTGATCTCATGTTAAATATTATTAATCCTAAAAAATTACTATTTATTTAGAAACCATACCAATAATATATGGTTTTTTTTTTAGTTTCAAAGATGAAGTCATAATTTCCAAAGATATATAATAATATTATAAAAGTTTTATTAAATATAAATCAATTAATGCAGGATATTTGTATGAGAAGTAATTTTATTTTATTTTGTAAAATTAAAAATAAAGGTTAAATTACATTATAAATCATTCAAAATCAATCATAAAAACTAAATTTCAAAGTGGGGATGATATTTTTTTTCCTTTTTAATTATGAAAAGACCCTTCAAAGTTGATACACCTAAATTGTGGGTTTGTCTCCAAATGTCATAAATGTGTGAAAAAACCAGAAAAAGAAAAAGAAAAATCGTACACAAAGGGTACATGAAGTGTGTGAATGAGTTGTAACAACCCAATGGAAAAGGGGGAGGTGAGGAATGTCCATGGCCTACTTTAGAGAAGCTTCCTCTGAAAAAGGGTGATGGAAATAACAACAAAGGAATGGTGTCTTTGGGCATGTGAACAAACTGGCCCGCCTGATATCATCAAATCACAAAAGGAAAATTTAGGCAACTCCTTCACTCTTTCAATCCTATAAGCCTCACATTCCAGTCTCACAAGCAAACTGCATTGTCTTTTACCCTTTCCTTTTCCCTTTTTTGGGTTCTCTTAGGGGTGGTGGGGGTGTTTGGATTTCAAGAAAAATTATTGTTTTCACATGATTATGCATTGTATTTTCTCCTCAAATATACATACACGTATACATTTTTAGATTCTTTAGTGGGGTTCTTGGAAGTTAACTTTCTAGGGGAGTTTTTGTGAATGATTGAGCTTCTCTAGTACTAGAAATGAGAACTGTTTTACTTTTTGATGAAATGGGTTATTTTTAAAAAATCTTAGAAATAAAAAAAAAATGAATATATTTAGGGTAAAATTACAAAATGCTTTAATTAAAAATAAAGATAATTTTAATAATTTAAAATTTTTAATTAAATAATAATGTGTTGGTTTCTTTCTCTTCAAGTCTCCTAAAAATTGTATTTGATTCTTAAAGATATTGTTTTTTTTAGCATTTAGGAAAGAAATGTTCTATCCAAACATCATTGTGTTATCCTTATTTTGGAACATTATTTTTTTATTTTTTTAAAATTAAATAACAAGTTCCATTGTTTTTGAAACTTTCTCCTTTAGATGGTGTTTGGCTGGGGATGGGGAAAGTGGTGTGGCAGCAAGTGAAGCAACTTTTTGGTGCAAATGGGGCACATGAGGCAAATGGAATTATTCAAATTCCAAGCCACTTTGAATTTTTCCTTTCTTTTTTTTTTTCTTCCTTTCTCTTTTGTGAAATTGGTAAAGGAATCCAAGGAAATTTCCTTTAACAAAGCTTTTGATGCAAAAACACGTGTGACCCAAAAAAAGGCACGGACAACTTTAATAGTGTATCCAAACAATCACCAAACTTTATGTTTTGTTTGGGGTTTCCACACCCATGCTCTGCCCATGTGGTGTAAAGGAACGTATGGCAATTCAATATGGGCAAAATCTTATTTTATTTCCCACTTTTGTTTGGAAAAGGCAATGCATTTGAATTTAAGGTTTCTTTTTTTAATTTTATATATATATATATACTCAAGTTTATTTCCTATTATCAATTTCACATTGGTTTTTTTTTTTTTTTTTTATTTGTATTTGTATTTGTATTCTTAGTTTTGGGCTGGAGTGAGGCTGGTTAAATTCAGCCCAGAAGCAAAGCCCAGTCAATTGGTAGCGGCCCAGGGAGGACCCTTGGACCACAAGGCCGTCCATTTCAACTAGGGCTGTAATAGGACGAACTCAACCCAACCCCAAAAGAACAAAAAAACATTTTTTTTAATATTTTCCAAAAACAAGGGTATTTGACATCCAAACAAACTTCAATATCTCGTTTTAGTGCTTTTGAGCTAAATTTGCATCCCCTTACCTTATTCAATCCTTTCTTCTTTGTAATTTCTTAAGCTTAAATTGTTGTCAAGACATTGTAAAGACTTAAAACCCAAAATTAAAGTTTTAAATGTTTAAAAGCCTTTAAATCCTTAACTTGGTGGAAATTGAGATTAAACCAAACCACTGTAAGTTTCGTGTTTCATCTCTCTTCTCTTTTTTCTATTTGCTCATTCTTGTTAGTTACAATCACTTAAAATTTATAAAATTGATCATTACCTTTTTTTTTTTTTTCTTAGGTGATTCGTCTAAGTAGATTGACTTGACTTCACGCTCATTCCCATCCTATTTTCATTCCTATTCCCATATGACAAACTCATCGTCACATTAGGATAAATCCTTCTCCTTCCCTTTTTTCGAAAGAAAAGGAGGATCCGAACAAAATCGATGAAACAGAAGAGATCCGAGTAAATGGAAAGAAAAAAACAAAAGATGAATTCTACTTTAAAGAGACATGCTATAAAAATAACTCAGATTAAGAAATATTTAAAGAAAATGAAGATAATAAAAACAAAAGATGGTTTGAAAAATCTCTTATGACTCTTATTTTGTATTTGAGGATTTGGATTCTTTAAATATTTTTTATTTTATTGATTAAAAAAAGAGAGTAGGAAATTAATAATAAGATGGATACAGAAGATAAATATAAAAAAAGATAAGAGGAGATGCGTCCACCCCTACATATTTGATACTTTCTCCTACAAAGGTACTCGTAACACCAACTCCATTCGTAATTCGTATATATCTTCTTGATGAAGAAATATATCCTCTACCGACATTTCAAATTTAAGTGGGAAGCATAGGCCCTAGAAGAGGTAAGAAGAGGAAACCTCACAACCGTTCGAAGGTACAATTGTGACGTATAACTGTTCAAACTTTCTACTATTTTTCTCCAATTCTTGGGATAAGTTGGCAACACTTCGCCATGCTAAAGACTTACACGGTTATAATATATGATATTCTTAAAACCATTAGAAGCCTAATCTTTATACATATAGATAAACCATGTTTACAACAAGAAGATAGGTCAATATTCTTATTCAAAGTAAGAAATAACAATTTTGTTTTGAATTATTTAATTAGAAGTGATAAATCTAACCCTCATTATTTTTTCAGCCTAAAAAATACTCTTTTTTTTTTCAAATAAAATTACTTTTTTTTTTTAAATAGTATCATCTTTTAAAATTTACATGTGAATAATCAAAATATTTAAAAATATTTATATAAAAAATTGATGTCAGATTTACAAATTTAAGATTATTTCGTTACTTTTAATTAATTAATCTTTGTTTTGTTTTCTAAGTAGTTCAAATTGAGCTCCTCGTCCGGTGGGAAAGGAAGAGATAGGAAAGTATTGAATGCTCTGGCCCCAAGAAGTACATCTTAGGCTTCTCTTTCACCATGTTTCCATTGCTTGAAGTTCATTTTCTTTGTACTTTGAAAGCCATGTCAATAACTGTAGCATTTCTTTTAGCCAAAAAAAAAAAAAAAAGTAGGATTTTCATATCTTAATTAAAATTATAATAATTTTTTTTCCGCATGAATCCTTATTGGACCTTGGCATGTGATGCTTAAATGAGAAGCAATGGAGAATAAATGCTTTCATCGGATAGAAAAGATTATCATCTACGAATATTTAAAAGAGAAATAAGGTTCTTTCAATATAAAAATAAAAAATAAAAAATAAAAAATTAAAGCCCTTGGCAAGGGTATTAGAGAATGCACTATATTCACTATCCCAAGCACATAATAGGTGGTGAGACTCTAAAAACAGTTTTTAATTGCTTTATAAAAAAAAAACAAAAAAAACAAAAGAGGTTTGTTGTTATTCAATGTATCCAACAATGTCTTCAATGTATAAGTGTTTTTAACACTCTCATCCACCGATAATACACATCTAAACATTATGATATGATGATGATGGTTAATGCTAACCATTGTCACCAATAATTTTTTATGACCATTAGTTTGTTATATTATGTCGAACACTTAACACATCTATAAAATAAGTGTAACCAAATTGACTCATGGAATTTATTTTGTATTCATCGCATTTTTGACAAGGTAAGGCCACCATTACATCTCTATCTTATCAAATGAACTCTATGATGAACATTAAAATGGATATATAGATTTTTAATGAAACCAACATTGTTATATCTGCCCGATTATTGCATCATGTAATCCTTTGGCTAATTCTTATATAACACCACACATTATACTCAATTGAGTTTTATCTATGTTATTCATAACCCTATTGAAAGAATTAGTTATCTTTTAGTTTCACTAAAGGATGATTACGATCGATCATCAAACTCCTTCATAATCTACTTGTTTAATTTTTTTTATTAAATAACCTAGGAAATGATGTCTCCCAAGGAACTCTAGTTATGATATTAGGTTCTCGTTTTCAATTTTCTTTGTCACCATTGTCCTTTGTAACACTAAATCCAATTACTTTAGCATATAAATTTTAGAATTCTCGTGCCTCATATATTGAGTTGAACTCTATTTTCCGTGGACCTTCGTATGTCAAAGCATTTCAAATCTTCTCTAGAATAAACTTAGACTCTTAGGATTTAGGATAACATGATAATATGAAAGAGTACAAAGAATGTGAGAAGATATATAAAGAATGTCAAAGGAGTATGAAGAATGTAAAAAAAAATACAAAAAAAATAATAATAGAATAAAGGAGTAAAGAATTTAAGAAAAGCTATAAGGAATGTGAGATAAAACATGCATAATGAATATAAGATAGTATGGAAAATGTAAGGAATTGTATGAAAATGTAAGAGATGATACAAAAAGTATAATAGGGGTACAAAGAATATTAGAAGAATATGAAAAATGTAAGAAATGACATAAATAATCTAAAATTTAGTATGAAAAATATAAAAAATGATACAAAAAAGATACGAACAAAATGAAAAGTATAAAGATTGTGAAAAAAAAAAGAACGAAGAATGTAAGAAAGGGCAAAACGAATGTGAGAAGTATAATAAATGTGAAATAGGGTACACAAAATGTGAGAAGGGTACATAACAGTATCCCTTCTCATATTCTTCGTACCATTTTTTACATTCTTTGTATCATTATTCATATTTTTGGTACTGTTTTTCATAGTCTTCATACACTTTTCACATTTTTCATACCTCTCTTACATTCTATCTATCATCTCTCTCTTTTTTTGTATTATATATTCCACAGTCTGTGTACCATATCTCACATTTTCTATACCCTCTTTCATTTTTACATCCCTTCTCAAATTCTTCAAAATGTATTGTCATTTTCTTTGTACCATCTCACATATTCCATATCATTTGTATCCCCTCTCACATATTTCATACATTTTCCCACATTCTCACCCTTTTCCATATTTTTCTTACTCTTGCTATGTTTTTCATATCATTCTTACTTTATTCATAACTTTCCTTGTATTCTTTATATAATTTATGTGAGAAAAATAATTTAAGATAAGTTTTACAATAAATATGAGAAGGTAAAAAAATAAAATGATATAAAATATTAAATTTTATTAGAAATAAATTGATGAAAAATATGACTATATGATCTCAATTTGATAAATGGAAAACTCAATTGTAAATTTTTTTTAAAAATTCTAAAATAAAATACTCTTCAAATATTATTAAATATAAAATTTTTAATTACAAAATTCACATTTACAAAAAAAAAAAATTGTAATAAACATTACCTATTAGCTTAACACTGATAATTACTTGTAATCTTTCTCACAACATTTTATTCAAGAAATACAAATTCCTTGCTTTTATATCTTTTTAGAAGATACAAAATCTAATCTTCAAATTTTGATCTTTTGGAAATAATCTTGTAGCTAAAATCATTTAATTTGTATATTCCATGTAGTGAGAATCAATTAATTGTTGTATTTTCTTCTATTTTCTTCTTTTAGATAAATGTTAAGTACCATTCCATGTGAGAACGCATTAAATTTTAATTATTTTTAAAGGATTCATCTTTTCTATAAAATAAAAAATGAACACAAAAAACACAAATTTTCCCTTAAATAAAAGTCTCTTTCTAGCTAGTTCTTGCACTTTGTTAGAGGTTATGATTGCCAAAGAAAATAAATAAATAAAAAATAAAACCTTCAATGTGGACAAATCAAAAGATAATTACCTTTTTTCCTTCTGCCCATCATATTTGAGCTTTTGTGTTGGATTCTACATTCAATCGCGGGCAATCTAAGATAAAAAGAGGGGGATATGGGTCAATTAAGCGATCACCAAATCAAATATGGTCCCCTGAATGTAATATGAATTCCAGAAAAGCTCTTCTTATTTTTTCAAGCCTTATATGATAGACAAACACCTTAAAAAGATCTCTTTTGCTGTATTTTGGCTTAAAGAAACTGTACAAAGAGATGGAGCTTATTAATTGTTACAAATTCCACCTTGTGGCCACATAGCACTTGCTTGCCAGTGAGTGCAGATCGAGGAAAGGGGTGGTAGCTGGAGAACTGCAGGCGGTGTGGGCACCATCAGAGCTTGGCAAAAACAGGCTTCCTCTTCTGGATTTGAGCTGAGACGGCTTCAGCTAAATCATCAGATAAAAGCATGCCGGAGTTCCAAGTTGCAACATAATCTAATCCTTGATCCACAGTGAGATCTCGACCTCTTAGTAACACTGCTTTTGTCCCGGTGACAGCAAGAGGAGACTTGGCTGCAATTCCTGCCATAACATTTCCATGAGACCAGTGTACATCTTTTGACCTTTAAGTAACATTTTCCTATCCTACTAGATTGACATTTGAGAAATGCTAGCTACATTTCTCAGGGGCATTCTAATGAAATAGTATGAAATTCCATGTATTTGAAAACAGCCTCAACAGAAAGAGCTATATGAAATTTGCTTAGATTTAATTGGGGAAATGAGAGCCCTTATGGATATGTTTGGTTCTTGGAAAGTAAGGAAAGAAAAAAATGCTATGGAAAATAATTTCCTTATGTTTGGTCATCCTATTGAAAATACCAATGAAAATCAAATATAATTACAATTAATTACAAACTTATACATTTTAAATTATTTAATATTTATTTGAGTTTGAAGTAACATATAAAAATAATTTATTGACTTTAAATCTATCTTTTATTTTTCTTCACTTTTTTTTTCTTTGCACTTTTCCTCTCTATTTTCTTTCCCTCACATTTTCCTTCAAATTTTTCAGGAACCAAACGTAGCTTACATATGAGAAGTTGAAGAAAAGCACAGGCATATTCGCAGCCTCTTTTTTTCCTTTCTGTTCTGTATGATCTTATAGATTATAGCAGTCATCATATTTTCTCCATCGCAATCCCTTTTTCCAAGATGAAGACAACATTTTGGAATATGAAAGAAGAAATCAATCTTGTTTCCAGTCATGATTAGTAGCTATTTGTCTTTGAAGTTGCTTCATGCACTACTAAAAAACCAGAATCCTCAGGTGGTCAGTTCAGACCTTTCTGTGCTATGTTGTAGCATACTACATTAATGTAAAATCCTTTCTCTAATGAGTCTATAAGTGCTATTCTGCATGGTATGATTATTTTTGTTACTGTTTTTCAACTCAAGATAATAAAAAGATACTATAGAATGGATTTCATCATCCGACCAGATCACAAATCAATGAAAATTCTATTAACAAGACCTTTTCAATTGTAGCGAATATCTTATTACAAAAATTTCTTGCTAGTTCAGGATATCAAGAGGTGCTAGTTGACATTTTATATTTAGTTAGCACTCATAATCTTATTAGAAAAAGACCCAATCCAGTATAGAAATTAAAAGTATTACTGAAATAAATCTACAACTATTGAACCTGAAGTTTGTAAAATGGACCAATTCATTTCTATCCTGTATCCCTAATTGACGCAGCCTCTCATACTTCAATTGTAAATTCTAGCATCACATGAAAGGTCTCATATGCCAGATAGAAGCATCACTGCATCAGTAGGAAGCTTTGCAGCTATTATCTGGCATGTTCACACCTCTTATATACCGACTTGAATAAAATAGGAACGGTAAGTTTTACTCTTCAACATCCATTTAGGGGATCCAAGCTTGAGTTGGTTTTATATTCGAAATAAGCCGTACCCACCAGCACCAATAGGCAGCCTTTAGCTATTATCTTGCGCATTCACATCTCTTCTATACTGAATTGAATAAAATAGGAATAGTGCGTTTTACTCTTTCATATCTATCCACATGGGATCTGAGCTAGGGCTGGTTTTATGTTTGAAATCAATCCTACCTACCTACCCCACCAGCATCAATAGGCGTACCTAGGATTCAGTCATCCTGAAATTGAGCTATGGATCACCCTCTCACCCAAACAGCTCGCAACAAAGAAGGATGGAAGGGACAAGCAACAAGGACCAAAGACTATAGAACAAATGACTTGTCAGACTTACCATTTCTATCCAGCTCAATGCCAATATAATCAGGCTTGAAATAGAATAAATAATGATAACAGATGCTGGTTGAATCCTAGAGAGATTATGCAGAACCTATGAACCTATTGTGTAAAGGAAATTAAGCAGAACTCTGCACCATTATTTGGAAGCCATGGGACCAGTGATCCTAGAATTTATCGTATGAGATTGGGCTTTTCCACATTACTTAGACCATACAAAATAGGGTTTCGGTGGTTGATCATCTAAAACAATAATTTTAATCAGCTACAGTAAAGAAAGAATATTCGTAAAAGTTTTTGAAATTTGAAGAAACAGAGCAACATAATGCTAAAATCAGAAATAGAAGATGTAGGAAAAAGCCATTTACCTTCTGCAACTAGTCTTATGCCTTCATCCATGGCTTCCTTGGAGCCAAAAACCGTAGAAACCAGACCCAACGATTTCGCCTCAGAGCCCGAAAATCGCCTTCCAGTCAGCGCCAATTCGACCGCGTTACCGTACCCAACGATGCTCGGGAGCCGCTGAAGCGTACCGACATCGGCAGTGATCGCCAGATCCACCTCTTTCACGGAGAAGAATGCGTCCTCCGTACAAAACCTGATGTCACAAGCCGTCACAACATCAATCCCAGCGCCAATGCACGCTCCGTGGATCCCGGCGATCACCGGCTTCCGGCAGTGCTCGATGGCCGTGATGGCATCCTGCAAGAACTTAATATGCCGTCGGAGCCTCTCCCCGGTGCGGCCGCGGTCACTGGATTGGGAACGTTCGGAGATGGAGTCCAAGACTTTTAGGTCGATGCCGGAGCAGAAATGGGCTCCGTTTCCGGAGAGAATAATGACGCTTACGTTAGGGTTTTGGTCGAGGGAATCGAGGGCTTTGGGAAACTCTGAGAAGAAGTCGAGGGAGAGAGCGTTTCGGAGAGAAGGACGGTTGAGATTGAGGTGGAAAACTGAAGATTTAGGGCTTCTCTGAACAATTTCTAGGGTTTTGTAGTTTTCCATAGTTCGAGTATGGACTATCGAAGATGGGAACTGAAAGAAACGGAAGGAAAATCTGGGAAAATGCCTGGCTCTGTTACCAAACAGTAGCTAAAGCTAAAATAAATAAATAAATAAAAAAGGTCCTACCGGGAGTCGAACCCAGGTCGCTGGATTCAAAGTCCAGAGTGCTAACCACTACACCATAGAACCATTTGATTGCATGGTTTAGTAATTTTCTATAATCAAATTACTTAATCCATACTTCTCCCAATTTATGATATGCTAACCACAAGTCATTCATCTCTTAATTTGAAAGCTATGAAATAACGTTCTCATGTTTCTTTTGAAAATTTTTGATTGATCAAGACTTGTTGAATGAAGATATTAACAGTCTTTTAACTACATATTCCATTTAATATCACTTTCAAAAGAGCGTTTAGGATTATGAAACTAAGAGTGTGTTTGAAAGTGATTTTAGAAAACGATTCAAGTATTTTTGACACTTAAATGATAAATTTTTTCAAATATTAGGAATATTAAAAACACTTCCTAGAATCACTGTCAAACGGGCTCTAATTATGAGGGTAAAATCTGTAGACCTTTAAATGTAAACTTTAGGTTTAAAAGGGGTTTGATTTTTAATATTTGTCTAAAAGTTAATTAAGGTGTGTAAAATAATTTATTAAACACCATATAAAAGAAAACACTAAATACAAATGGAAACTCATTTAAATATGTTCAATTGGTAAAACTACAAGATATTCAACCATAACAACAATTACTAATTCTTAAAGTAGTACTAAGTTTTACTACATCTAATATGCACATTTCTCCTAAAGATTTCATTATGAATAGCACTTGCATTGTCTTTTAAGTTCTCTCAATGCCATAATCTCATTTTAATTCTTAAATTGATGTCGTAATGCGTCTACATAGTTAAAAGGAGTTCATACTTATATAGTGTCAAGAACTTTATACCCTATTCAATGTGGGATCACAAACACCCTTCCCCCTTATGCAGACACAACGTCCTCACCCTCACAGTTTTAAAATGCATTTATATAGTTAAAAGGAGTTTATACTTATATAGTATAAAAAACTTTCTACTTTATTCAATGTGGGATCACAAACACCCCCTTTCCTCTATACAGATACAACATTCTAGTTATGTCTTATGGGATTGTGGGGCTAAATAGATAGACACACCTCACAAGGCCAAACAAATCACTACATTGGCATTGAGGATTGTGTCACACCCCTGAATATCACTCTAAATTTTTCACGAGTGTGCGATGCTAAGGACCCTTCCTTAGCTAACCTTCCTTCCCAGCTTTTAGAAAAACAGAGTAAAAGCAAAGTAACAGGGACACAAACGATTACGAGAAACCCTTCCCAACTTGTATTATTTCATTTTACAAGACAAAATTGTTACCCCTAAGTTAGAGTACAATGCTTACACCCATAAGCATTCAGAAAACCATGTCCCAATCTCTCATCTCTCTTTGTTTCAAGGATGCAGGAGCCTTTTTAAAAGACTCAGCTTGCAAGTTACATTTTAAATTTCAAATTCAAAACCTGGAGCCAATCTGGTGGTTATGCAACTGGTCAGAATCGCCCATAATTGCCTTGCATAACCACCCACCACCCAGATGGTGGCTTGCTCGTGAACCACCCACTTGCACCAGCCATCAGCACCTCAGCCAACTGCAAGTCAATTGTAGCTGACTGCTTGACTTGATCACTTGTTGTCCCAACTAGCTGCCACTAGCTAGCTGCACTAGCTAGCTGCCATCTCCTCAAGCCTTTCTCACCAAGCTGCTGGAGAGTCCCCCTAACAAGCTGCCTCCTTCCTCGTAAGGTGCCTCTTGTGATCGGGTGCCCACCAATGTGTCTTTAATCAAGGCCTTCTAAACTAGGTAGCATGCACCAACCAACTGACCAAGTGTCTGGTGCATCATTGTGCCTTCCCCACACTGATGTATGAGCCCATGCCATGTCTAGGTGCCCATGGTCTGGGTGTGTTGCTTAATCCCACTATCAAGTCCAGCTCCATAGCAACGAGCCATGACATTGCTCCCATGGCTGATCCCTCTTGGTGCATAGGGCATTGCGCCCCTGTGTTGTACATAGGCATCATGGGTGCGAGTCAGCTGCTATCTAGTGCCCTATCAGGCCATAGCATTGCGCCCATAGCTTCCTCAGCTGGCTAACCACACAAGGCTTAAGCGCCCTCGTGCCTGCGCGAGGAGGAGGTAGGCCATACTAGGCCCCATGCCGTTGTAGCCACGGGGTTCACACCACACATGTCATGGAGCCCATGTGTGCGTGCTCGAGTCTTATCCGTGTGTCCTAGGCACGCCCAAGGTCATGCCATGGTGCCTCCTTGGTGCAGTCAAGACTTTCCCTTGGTGCCCCCTTGAGTCACCTACCCCCTCTTAAAAAGCAATACAAACCGTTTTCATTGTTTCTGGAGGAGACATCAATATGCTTGAGGAGACATAATGGAATATTTAAATAAATATAAATTAAATTCCAAAATAACTCTCAGCCCCTATCTGCACCAACTCCATAGCCCATATAAGCCTGATGTGCGCTCGATGCAAGTCTGGCTCTCCCGTGGTGTGCGTGCAATGCGCGTCTGACTCGTCCACGGTGCATGCCTGACTCGCCCGCGGTGCGTGCCTGACTCACACATGGCCTCCTCACTTAGCTCCTGGAGTTTGAACCACCAACCCTCTAGGCCTTCCTTGCTCTCTGTCTAGGCTCTCATGGGTGCAAGGCCTACCCATGAGGCCCTTTCCTCCATAGTTGAGTCAAGTGGCTAAGGGGCTGACAGATTGACTTTAATACCATTTGTAACGATTCATACCTAATCATATAAATATTGTTCATCCTAGGCCCAAAGGGGTCTTTATGACTTTAAAACACATTTGCATGGTTAAGAAGAGTTCATACTTATATCATAAACTTTCTACCACACCTGATGTAAAATATCACAATGGATTTTGATTTTTTCCCAACATTTGTGACTTAGTTGTATTTGATTAGTTGGATAGGATAAATGTATTTAACTCCTCCAACAAAATGAATTTGGAAATACATCTTAGGACATTATATATAGTAAAATGTATTATGTTATATTCATATTTAGTTTATGGAAATGAACCAAAAATAAAATAAAATATATATTGCAAAGTCAATAATATGAAAAGAAATTTGGAAAAACAAAACAGAGAGAATGGATGAGAAAAATGAATTCACAATGTATCACATCACTAATGTGTTATCTCACCTATTATCGTATCGCATCTTATATTCAATGAATCAAAGGTCGGCCTTAGGGTTTCAAAATTTTTAAAAATCTTTTCATATTATAAAATAAATCTTAAGCTAATTAGAAATCAAAGACACAAATAAGTTGATTATCCTTAACGATCAATTGCTCCCCATGTTTCTTAAAACTTCTATACCAATTGCTAATATGTTGATTAATTGTCCCTAAAGGATAACTAATCATTCCTCTAGTAGGTTGAATTCCTTTGCATATCTTGGTCCAGACTTCAATTTTGAAATGTTCATTATTATCATAGTTAAAAGCAAATCCTAAAATCATTATACTCACATAAAATATAGCAAAATTGACATTATGAACATGTATAAAACTCTATCTTCAACCTTGAATTTAAATGAAGTTTTAGATAGTAACAACATATTAGAATTTCCGATTTGGGTTGGTATTGTCAAATAAACCATGCACTCATACCTTTTAAACTCCAAATTCCTCCGTCACAACTTCATTTTCTTTACTATGAGATATATATTTGTTACAAATATTCAACATCATATTAAATAAAAGTGTGTTTAGTAATAATTGTAGAAAATATTTTTAGATTTATATAACATTTGAAAATTTTCATCATTTAAGTATTATAAAACTCAAAAACACTTTCTATAATTACTGTCAAATGTACTATAAGTTTTTTCAACTTGAGATAAATAAAAAACACTTAAAATATACTTATATGAAATATACTTATGTTATCATTATCTTTAAATAAAACATTTTTTATCATGTTACTTTAGAATAATTGTTTCTAGTTACTACTAAAAACTTTTACAGTAATTACAAATTGGAATACAAGATTGTTATTAATTGTTTAAAAAATCATAAATAAAAAAATGCAAATGATATATAGCTGTAGAAAGATATAAATGGAAAATTCTTACCTTCTACTTTAGACTAAGTATTTCAAAGAAATTTGGCAAAATTTTGAAAAAATAATAAAATAGTGGGACATAACACCCTATAATTAGTGATATTTCCAATTTGGTTAATGCAAAACCGAACACCCAAATCAAAATCTTAAATTTTTGTTCCAACCAAAGAAAGTATGCTGTGCCATGTACGAAATGTATATTTGCAATTTTGCGTGGAACATGGCTTGATTGTAGGCCTCTTGGTCACACGTAATAGAATAAATAAATAATAAATCATAAATAAATAAATAAATATTTCTAGAGTGGGGTTCAGTTGGGAACAGCTTTGGAGTCTGCACCATTCCATTATCTTATGACATTTATTTCATGCAAGTTTAAAAAGCTTTAGCTTTCCCCATTCCTCAAAATCCTCATCATTGTCTTCTTCCACAACCTCCACTCCTTTCCATTCTACAAACCAAAACAATTAAGAAAAGGATTGGGTGGAATCTAGATTTCATCCCTTTTGACCAAAAATTAAATAGGTTTTTTAAAATTTTCATCTCCCAAGAATATTAATATACTTTTATATTTTAAATTTAAAATATTTTTACAAGAATCATTATCAACGTTTTTCTTCAAAAAGAAAATATATTATACATAATTTAAAAAAAAAAATTCTAAATTTTATCAAATATCTTATTTTTAAAAACACGGACTCTAACATTTGAGTTAGAGAATATATTTTAACTAGTTGTATTATTACCACACTCCAAAATCTAGTTATGAAAATTGTCTTATAAGTTTAATTTTAGATTCAAATTCAATATAATTCAATAGTATTATCTACCCTACAAATTGGATTTAAATATCAATAAAATTTAAAATATTTAGTTATTACTTTTTAGTTGTAAAAGCTCGTGGGAGTGCATGCAAGCTAATCAATTTTTTTTCTTCTTTTTATCACGTTTTTGTATATTAGCTTCAACTTTAATACAATTAAAGATATTTATATATTGCATTCCGGTTGTAAAGAACAAGGACTAGCCTAATTCTCACTAAAACCCGAATTTTATTTATGGAAATGATGCCTCATAGAGAGACAAAAGTGGTAAACTTAAAATGAAAATTAATGACAACTTTTGATAATAGACATATGAATGAAGAAATATGTAAAGATCATGATCAATGAGTAGGAAGGAAGAATTAATTGCACCGTTGTCTTGCACTAAACTACTTTGATTGGAAAATATTTGAAATGAATGAATCTAAAGCTCATTCTAGAAATGGCAAAAACCCTTTGATGAATGTAGCAAACTAACTTTCTGGTCTCCACCCAGCATTGCCGAAAAACTAATGGAAAACCTAACGATATAAAAACAAGAAAGAATGTAGTAAAAAATAAAAAATAAAAAGCCCCGATCGTTGTCATTATTATAAATATGTCATTCTTTTGTCTTACTTCTCCTTATATAACTGCAAAAAACAGTGGCTTGAGGAAGAATAAAGGTAAGTCCCCTTTAATACACGAAACCAAGCATGAAGATACTAACAAACAAAAATCAAACAGAATGCAGAGGAAAGTTGATAAATTTGAGCAAGTGCATGGTGACAAAGTAGGGTTATGGCTGATGCCGCGATGGAAACGGCTGAAAGGAGATTTTGGAGGTGGTCACGTGAATGAAGCCTTACGCTAGACAGCTTTGCAGCATGTAACGTAAAAGTTCCCACATTTGTTAGGGGATGATGTCACCCCCTCACAGGCGCGTCCCATCTCCCTCCCTAGTGTTATTAAAATTAAAAGTATTTATGCATATAAGATAATATTATTTTTTATTTGAAATTTTGGGTTTCGGGTTTTGGGTTTTCCTTCGCACGCGTGTAGGGAGGCAAGTGGGGGTGGGGCTTTTGATTGGGAGAATGATTTTATTGTACGCCACCTACTAATCCTCCGATTGTCATGCAACCAAGATGAGTCCAATGGGCACAGTCTCTTGTTCCTCCCCCTCTCCCTGATCTCTCTCTCCCACATCTATATATTGAAGCTCACATGGCACATGCATCAACCCCACCATTTCCAAGCGTTTTATGAGCTGAAGGGGTTGGCTGTTTAGGAGAGAAAGCCAGGGTTTCACTTGGGGGTCGGCCCTGTCGTCTTCTTTCCCTTTTCTCTTGCAAAAGATCTCTGATCTTTTCTCCTCTTAATTCATTGAAGAGATGGCTATGGCCATGGCCAACCATCACACACTAGGTCTTATCTTCGGTATCCTAGGTAAATTCACATACTTTCTTAGCTATATATTGCAGCATTCCTCCATTTCTGTCTTCTCCATCCATATTTTCAGTTGGTTTTTAGTTAAGTTTTTGGTATGTAACTGTTGATCTTCCATTTCTGCCGTGTCCATTTTTCAGGCAACATTATCTCCTTCCTCGTATACTTCGCTCCTGCGTAAGTTTTTTGCCATTTTTTTTCTCTTTGTCAGTTTCATTATCTTCTGGTTCTTGATAGATATGATCAACATGTTGCAGACCAACATTTTATCGAATATATAAGAGAAAATCAGCAGAAGGCTTTCATTCACTGCCTTACATAGTAGCACTCTTCAGTGCTATGCTATGGTTGTACTATGCTCTACTCAAGAAAGATGCATATCTTCTGATTACCATTAACTCCTTCGGCTGCGCCATAGAGTCTTTCTACATTCTTCTGTACTTCTTTTACGCGCCGATGCAGGCCAAGGTGTTTTGTTATACCGAAAAATATTTCAAGGTTTTGTGTATATCTCCAAGTATTGGCCTAATCTTTTTATGAATTCTCTGGGCTGCAGAAACAAACTCTCAAAGTGGTCATTTCTTTGAATGTTGGGGTGTTCTCTATCCTTGTTGTCCTTATACAATTTCTTCTGAAAGGCTCAAATAGGATAAATGTTTTTGGGTGGATCTGTGCTTCATTCTCAGTGGCAGTCTTTGCAGCTCCTTTGAGCATTGTAGTGAGTATTGTTGAGGTGATGATTTCATATCAGTTGATTCAGGTTTTGATTTTTTATCCTTTATGGTTTTTTTAGGCCAAAGTGATTCGAACCAAGAGCGTCGAATTCATGCCTTTTTCCTTGTCCTTCTTCCTCACATTGAGTGCCATCATGTGGTTTGCCTATGGCCTTCTCAAAAATGACCCCTGTGTTGCTGTAAGTGATTTTCCCATCCAGAGAAATGATCTGCTGGTCTGTTTGAAGTGTCTTGATCTTTGATTTTTTTTTCGGGTTTTTTTTCAATGGTTAGATTCCAAACATTCTGGGGTTCATATTGGGGCTGGTCCAAATGGTGCTGTATGGATTCTATAGGAATGCTGGCAAAGAAAAGATGGAGAAGAAGCTGCCGGAACACATAATTGACATGGTCATGCTAAGCACATTAGGCACATCTGACATCCATCCGATCGGTGCCCAGCAGAATGGGATCAAGAAAAGTGGTAGTGAAGATGTCAAGGATGATGAAGAAACTGGGAATCGCGAGAAAACTACGGAAAATTCAGGTGAACTCCAGCCAAATGGAAGTACAGTTTGATAAAAGATGAAACTCTGTTTTATTTTGTTAACGAGTGTTGCAGCCAAGTATACGCTGCCCTTGGCTTCTCTCCTTGCTTTTGGACCATACCCCCCATCTCTGTCTCTCGTGTATTCGATACATATATCATGAAACCAATATAAATGCTTAAATATATACTTTCTTGATCTCATTCTACATGCATCAGATGCAGATTTGTGGTTTTTTTTCCGAGTTTGGATTGAGCATAGTGGATTGATGAACATCCAAAGATGGGTTTTTGCATCCAAAGATTGAAGACCAATAAAAAGGAAAGAAAACAGAGAAAAACAGCCAGAGTCTGTTGAATAAATGGCGAAGATCAGCCATTCATGGTTGGAAAAAGACAGCTACCAAACAAGGCAGTTAGGGTACTGGGTTGGAGGTATCTTGATGAAACAGTGGCTTTATAGAAACTGAGAAAATGGGAGATGGGCGATTTCTTTATGCTAATCTAAATATTAGAGTCGACAAGTATTCGGAGATAGAACTCGACATACAAGATGATCAAGGATAAATAAAGTAACATATCAATTAGTCCATGAACTGTTCCTGAAGAAGACTATAGACAACAGAAATCTTTTTGCATAGAAGAAACCCTAAAAGAGCCTGAAAGGTTTATAACATTACTCGACAGTTTACTCTCAAAATTTTTTAATACGATTTCCTCTAAACAGAAAATATACACTATCATCTGTTGTGCTTTTCATCTTCTTGTTCTTCTATGTTTCAAGGAAAAGGGGGAAAGGGAAAAAGGAAAAAGTTAAAAAAAAAAAAAGGAAGAAACATGTTGGCATTCAGAGCTGTTTGGATGGACCTGCTTAAGGGAAGATCAGCTTCAGGAATTTCTTCAGTCCATCTGGTACAAAACCAGGAAAGCTCCGAGGGGGTAGAGGGTGGAGCCTTAGATTGTACACAGGAGATTACCCGTTAGTGCCATCAAAACTGCCTTGAGCACTTTGTCGTCTCTTTTCTCGCCAATTCTCTCCCCACATTTTGGCTTCAGCAACAGCTCGTTCTCTATCCAAATCCCTGTTTAGCATCCTTGCAGTTTCCCTAGGAGAGTCTTCCCTCTCAGACCCTTCCAAGTCCCATCTTCGTCCAGATCCTCCCCCATCCTCGTTCCTTGTAACCCTTGCACTTCTCTCCTCTCTGTTTCTCCTCTCATCTCTATCCCCAGAACCTCTGTAGATGTGCCCATGAGCTGCATTAGGGTCATATGACTGGTTTGCCAAATAAGAGAGGGCAGTCACCACATCACCAATGAGAGGACGGGTGGCAGCTTGTTCTTGGATGCACATGGATGCCACAGCTAGAGCCTGATAGAGACCCCGCATTGGATACCGACCCTGCAATCGTGGGTCCGCCAACTTTGCAAATTTTCGACGATCATTGAACAAAGGGCGGGCCTGCAAAAACATAAAACACAAGATATGAGAAAAGCACTGTTTGTCCACAAACATGAATGCACTTATATAAACCCCAAAAGGAAATGGAGAAAGGAAAATCACAAGCACAAGTGATGCTGCAGTAGTCAGACATGTGGCCTACACTACAGGCAGCTTAGGCAACCACACTACAAGAATTTAGTGGATTACCCATGTGACAAGATTCTGTTCTCCATGGGGTAGGGTGCTGTCAATGGCTTTACGTCCAGTAATCAGCTCCAAGAAGACCACCCCGAAGCTGTAGACATCAGACTTCACTGTCAATTGTCCAGTCATGGCATACTCGGGAGCACAATAACCATAAGTGCCCATAACCCTAGTTGAAACATGTGACTTGTCCCCAACAGGACCAAGCTTTGCAAGCCCAAAATCAGAAAGCTTGGGGTGAAATCCTTCTTCTAGTAAAATATTGGATGACTTGAAGTCTCTGTAAATAACTGGAGGGCTTGCTTTGTCATGCAAGTATTCCAAACCCTTGGCTGCACCAGCCGCTATCTTCATTCTTGTGTTCCAATCCAGCGGTTCCTTATCAGGTGGAAGATCTGCACAAAGTTCATTTAACTATTGGTTGACAAGTTACTAAAATTGGCAATAGGTCATGTGACTGAAATGATCAGGCAATGGTTACAAATTTATTAAGCATGAAATGCTTGCGTCTATGCATTTTTGTCCCGTGACTTGATAGAACTTTATCCAAAAGATAATACTCCGGAGATCTCAATCCTAAGCTTGATTGTTTCCTTCCAATTTAATAATCCTTTATCTAAAACTAGTCAGGCACAACAGTTATCATGCTAGAAAGAAAAATAAAGGGAATTTTAACCAAAATATATAAAAACAAAGAAAATAAAACAAAGCAAAACAAAACAAAAACAAAAAAACAGAAAACAAGAAAAAAAGAATAATGTCCAAATGAATGCATGCCCATTACACATTATTGAGACTAATAATAACAGTAATAACAACACAGTGCCTTCTTGTTTCTAGATAAGCAATCTAATTGATCTAGAAACTGTAATTTTTTCATTTATTTGTATCAACTTAAAAATCTATGACCTGAAAGCAAACCTCAGTGCAAAACAAATGTGTTTGAAATTCAATTTATCCTACCTATAATCTAATAATAATAGAAGATTTTAAATCACCTCTATTCATAAAAATATGGTTCTAATCCCAAGGATGAACACTCTTGTCCTCTATGATTTCACTTACCATTAAAAATAGATCCTACCTAACAGAATTCTGAATCATCTTTAGTTTAACTAACTTGCAGCATTTGTAGAATACTATCATGTAGTGTATGCAGATAAAAAAATATATCATTAGAGAATACTGAATATAGCAACCAATGAATCAGAGAACTAAAGACTCATTGATGGATCAAAAAGGGTAAAAAATAAAATCTCATTGATCAGGAAAAAAGAAATACAAGAATAGGAAAACCAACAACAGAAAATGAACCCACTTATACTGTCCTCCGTATCCTGATAAAATAAAATTTATGCATACACAGGTATATGGTTGAGTCTGTTTCAAGACAAAATGGGCCAACAATTTTGACATGGTAAAATAACAAGAATTGACATGTTCCGATCACTTAACAGGATCCACAACTATAGACATTCACTAAGCTGTCCAGTACAGGAATGTCTCGTGCTAAATTAGCAGAATGTAAGTCACCGCAAGGTTCACCACAACCAACGGGCAAATTGACACCAGCATATCTGAGTTGGAGGTCATCATCAGCCTTCCACAGCCAAAGTACATGATTTAAATATAATTGAACTTTAGGGTCTAAAGTGATTTTTGATGTCACCACTTGGACTTAACAGAATGAACAAATAAGAACCAAAACTGGAACACCAAGCTTTTTACCAATTATTTGGGTCCACAAAGATTGATTATTTTACGAATCGTAGAAACAGAATTATAGGCAAAAAATTATTACCAAGAAGGTGATCCTCCAGTGATCCCAGGGGCATAAATTCATAGACAAGAAGTCGTTGTTCTCCATCAGCACAGTAGCCTATCAGATTCACTAGGTTAGGGTGATGTAGAAGGCTGAGCATGAGAACCTCCACCAGAAATTCCCTGTTACCCTGGAGACCCTCCCTATCCAATTGTTTAACAGCAACAACCTGAGAAAGACAAACATGGCTTTATCACATGAATGCATCTTCACCACTTTCAAAATTAAACAAGATTGAGTGGCTAAATTCTACAATATTCATGCAAAAAGTTTCCTAAAGAAATAAGTCATTGAAATCCTATAACTGTGGGTCAAAATGGAACATTGCCAAAATCCCTAAAAACTGAATTTGAATTGCTTGGGAAAAAATCTCAGGTTTTCTTTCACAATTTTTGTACTATGACTATTGCAAAAGAACATCAAACAGATTTTTCATAAATCAGAGTATAAAATCAAATCACATCTGTTTGGTATTTTTCCTCCTTGAATGGTGAAAGAAGTGGAATACCATAAAGCAGTCAATATCTCCATCCATAGGAGTTATGAAACTAACCTGCTAAGAACATGTTGGAAAAAGTTTACATTATTGGGTTTGTTGTGGCAAATTACTTGGCAGTACAATTTGGTGTACCTTAAATGCAAATATGGTTGGTGTGTTAAAGAGCTTCAAGAAGAAAAGTCAACCAACTATGGTACAATTAAATTAAAAAGGAGAAACGGGTTTTGAGATCTTCATTACCATACAATCTTAAGGGAAAACAAATTCCGGAAATATACATACTAATTTAGCCCACCATATGATAATTAATGCAAAAAGTCAATTTTAATAAAGCAGTTTTTATCCTTTACTTGGAAAATCCAAAGATTACTGATCGTGGTCACATAAACAGAAATAAATTAAAACCTTGTTGAAAGCAATGTTTCATGACAATAGTGATAGAAAGAGTCGATAAAACAACAATGGAAGTATTTACCTGCCCCGTACTCTCAAGTCGCCCTTTGTACACACGTCCAAATCCCCCTTCCCCTATAAAGGACTCTGGCTGGAAATTCTTTGTTGCCGCCGCTAGCTCACGGAAAGTGAATGTTTGAGCAGCGATATGGCCATCCGGCACATCCTTAGGACCAGATGACTCCTTTTTCAACCCGGTGCTGTTCCTTGCTTTGAGCCTGTCTGCACCTGCAAATTTCATGAAAACAAGAAAGTGCGGATCCATAAGCAGTGGTATTAATTACATCATTCTCTTCCGACTGAAATCACCGATATCATACAATTTCAGACCCTGGTTTCACCAAGATACTACAGATTACACAAAATTTGAAAAAACTAGATAGACCCCATTGATGCATAATTCCAATCAGATTCAAAACAACCCAACTCAGGTATAATTCCAATCAGATTTTCAAACCCTGAGTTATAAATAGAAAAATTGACTAAATTGAGCTATGAGACTACTGAAAGAAACTAGAAATGATTAAGCCTAACTCTCAGACCCACAAAGTATTAATCAGATCAAACAAGGCAAATCAAATTCATCATGAGATCTCACTATCAAAATCCCCTTTTACAAACCGTAGCAAAATTGAATGGGGTCTACACACAACTCCGGAAATATGAAGCTCAAGAGAGGCAGATCGAAATACCCAATTGAAATGATCTCACAAAAACCTCAAACCACATCAAATTCAACAATCAAAAGAAACCCCAGATCAGATCAAGCAACAAAACACCCAAAAGCCAAATTTAGAAAGAAGAAAAAAAAAAAAAAAAATCTAACCGGAGGACAATCTGGAGATATTGGATGCCACCATCTGCGGAGATTCCCTCCGATCATCCCTACCCTTGTCCGGATTCAGCTTCTCCTCCTCCCTCGAATCGAAACAAGGAAAACAACCCATCTCCCACACACAAAAAAAACCGCCCCCAATCTCTCAAAAACTTGTCCTTGAATACCTGAGGTGTATACTAAAAACCCATTGAAGAATATGCATCAAAAATGGAGAGGCATCACCCCAAAAGACAACGACAATGAATCCTAGTTGGGAAGGAAGACGAAGATAGAGAGAGGGGTCTTGATGCTTGCTTTGGTGAGAGATAACTGGCACTGAAACAGGGGTGTAGAAGCCGGCTTTGTCTCTCAACTCATTACGTTTTGTTTGTGAAGAGTCTGTATTTATATGTGTATAAAAGAAGACGAGGCTCTTACATAAGCCTTCCTAATTCCTACCCAGAGCCTACTCTCTCTCCTTTGACCAAATCTTACTCTTTGGTCAAAAATGAAAAGGCTAACATTAGAATTGTTCGGAAATATTTTTAAAAATTTTTAAAAATAAAAATAAAAATAACGCCATATATTTTGAATTAATATTTTGATACCATATGTATGGAATTTTCTGTTTTATTATTTATTTTTTATATAATATTATTTTATTTGGTTGACTAATGTTTTTAATTTTGAGTATTTTTTATTAATGTGGTGGATTTTAAGGGAATTTTCAATTAAAGTGGTAAAATTTTCAAAGTTAAATATATGGATTTTGAAGAAGAATGTTTCTAGTTGAAAATTTGAGACATGAAGATTCTTGGAAAATTATTGAAAATAGAGGGGAGAAAATTTCTAGAGAGACCAAAGAGTCATCATTTCTTCCTTATTTGGACATTTAAAATATTAAATTTGATAATGTCTTTTTTATTTCTTTATTTATTTAAATAAAAAGGAATATTTATAATTAATTATTAAGAAAAATCTTTGTTATATAGGAAATCAATGTTTTTTTTTCTCTTTAATGTTAAAATAATTAAAATTAAATAAATGTCAATGTTTTTTGCTTACCTCCGACTTTTTCACTTGGTAGATTTCATTTCCTTTTTTGCTATTATTTGTAGTACAATTCCATTTATTATAATAAATTTTTTCTAAAAAATTAATTCAATTAGTTCATGATAAAAGCCAATGAAATTTAGAAAAATAATAATTTTAAATTTTGTGAAGTTTACAATATATTATATTCAAGTTATGTTTGACAAATATTTTTTAAAAATACAACCAATTTTATAGTTAAATATTTAAAATTAAAAAGATAACGTATGCGTAACAAAAAAAGTTTTTGATACTATATATGTATATAATTTCCTTGTAATCTTATAGACACGTTTTAAAATGATAAGAGTTTCTCAAAATGGATAATATTTACATGATTTGATGTAATTCGTTATAAATTTATTAGAGTTGATCATTGACCCTATATGAAAGTTTATTTAGTCTTATAAAAAATATTTGTTTGTTTGGTACCACAATCATATGGTATACAACAAGACATAAAGAAGTGTTTATGATATTCCACATCGAATAGAAAAAAAAATTATATTTTAATTTTATAAACATATTTTAAAATTGTGAGGGTATGGGTTGCTACAAAATTAGACAAAATAAGAAATGAAAAAAGCAATTTTAAATTTCATGAAAAAATGTCTGATAAAAAATAATATAATATGAGAGCTCATGATTTAAATTTCTATTTTATTTTACTTAAATACATTCGATTTTAAAAAAGGGTAATTAAGTAATTTTATGATGATAATGAACCGCTTCGGTTGACCCGTCTATTTTAAATCCGGTTGGGCCGGGTGGCGTATCGATTGCGTTGGCGTGTTCTTTAGCAGTTCCGTAGAAACGCGTTGGAACTCGCCGAATTAATCATTTGGGCCTTTATTTCATTGGGGCCCATTTTAGACAGCTTGGTAGATTCTCTCATATCATTTTCAGAAACCAATCCTTTTTTGAATTTTTTTTCCAAAAATTATTTATCAAAACAATAAATAAACTAATCCATCAAAATAATTTTTTTTTTATATTTAAGTTATTAATTTTTCATTGGTAATTATAATAATTATCTACATGGGAGTTAGAGCTAATTCAATGTGAAATTACTATTTTGTTTTAAATAAAATAAAATTGGAATTCTCGTTAAATTTTTTTAAGAATAAATATAATTTATAAATAAATAAATATTATAAATATTTATAATTTATTCTTATAAAAAAAAATCATATTTTATAAATGTTCAAAAATTTAAAAATGAAAATAAATATCAATCAAAATAAATTTTATTTAACATTATCTATAATTAGGATATGATGGGATAAAGTCATTTCCAATAACTTTAAGAAGTAAATTACCAAAATATCATTGGTATAAAATTTCTTCATCCCCAAATAAATATAATTATAATATGACTATGGAAAGTTGAAATTGAGAAGGAAAAAAAATATGTTTGAATGCATTCACCTAAAAATAATCATAAAATAAAAATCCTTTAAAATTATTTTAAGTTTCATGCATTTATTTGTTAAAAATAGTATTTCTATAATTAAAAAATAGTATTTAAATGGTCAAATATATACTTTTGATAAAAAAAAATACATAAAATATTAATTATTTTTAAATATCTATTTAAAATTTATATTTTATAAAGTTGAAATTTCTAACAAAGAAAATGATTCTAATAAATGGAGATACCGACTTTGTCATTATCATATAGAAATAGATGGAAGATTGGAGAGTGATTTGGTAAGAAAATAGTTTGGAATTTAGTGTGATTTTGGAGGGTGAAGCTTCATTTCTAAATTCAAATTTGTAATCGGTGTCACCGACACGGTGGGAAGTTGGAACTCGTTTATCCCCTTGACTTTTGATTTGGAATCGCCCTCAATGCCCCCATCCTTTCTTTGTCTTTTCTCTCTTTCTATCCTTGTCTCTTTGTTTCTTTTTCTTCTTTTTTTGTTTTTTTTTTATTTCTAAATTTATGATCCATTCATTTTTATTCTATTTTTTATATTAATATTTTTAAATTTTAATGTTGTATATAGAAAAGCAAAGGGTAATTAAAATAACTTTTTTTGGATTAGAAGTTAACAATCAATAATTTTTTTTTAAAAAATATCATTTAAACTTTCACGAGTGTTGTAATTTGATTCCTAAACTTTTTTTTTTAATAATTGTAAACCATAATTGGGATTTTCTATATATAAAAAAAAAATAAAATTAAGGATTTGTCTATCTATTTTGATCGAAAATTCTAACATAAAATAATTTATTTCATTTGAGTAGAATTTAGGATTAAATTAATGAAAAAAAAAAGTTTTTATCAAAAAATGGATAAATATGAGTTGGTATAAAACTCTTCCATAATTAGATTTGATGAATAAAAAAAGGATCCAACTCTAAAACATTTAAAATATATATATATATATATATAGATGAGTTCTCCTCACCCCAATTATTAAACTAAAATATTTGATATTATTTAAAACAAGATCCAGCTATTTCCATTTTCTTGTCCCTAATAGATTACCTCAAGTGGGAACACCTGAATGGGCATCTTTGACAGGGGCGAGTGGACCAAAAATTTTTGTGACATCTCAATAATTTTTCTCTCAAAATATGAACATTAGTTTTCATAGTAACTTTTTAGTCAACCTTTTGATAATTCGGTCTAAAAATCAATCACTATTCAATGAAAAAAAAGTCAATTTGTTTATGATATTTAATACCACATCTTATGGATTCATTCTAAGCCAAGGTGAATTATTCTATTATTGTATCCTAAATAGAATTGTAATTTGTACAAGTTGATTGGTTTAATTACTAATTTTAACTCAACCCGAATTATAAAATAATACTTCAATTCAACTTGATATTTAAATCTAAATATTTAACTTAAATTCAACCCATCCTCATTTCTCTAAGTTTAGATTTATCAATTTAAACTCGTTACTTGGATTGTAAATAGGACAGATTTTGAATATAGTAATAGAAAAAAACTAAAAATAAATTTATATGTTTTTCTAAAAATAATAAAAAATTAAATAATATAATATAATTTGATATTTTTTTATTAAAAACTATATATATTATAAAAATATTAAATTATCGAGTTTAATTCAAACTCAATCTGAGTATTAAAAATAATTATTTAAATCAATAAAAATATCATATTAGATTCGAAATTGAATGAGATCAATCCATTATGGTTGCATCCTTAATTCTAACTATATATAAAATAATATATATATATATATATTATAAAAATGTTAAATTATCGAGTTTAATTCAAAATCAATCCGAGTATTAAAAATAATTATTTAAATTAATAAAAATATTATATTGGATTCGAATTTGAGGGAGATCAATCCATTATGGTTGCACCCTTAATGCTAACTATATATAAAATAAAAGATATTTAGTAAAATAACAATTTAAAATATTGAATGCAAAAGGAAGGCATGGACTCACCGAATTTGAAGTTTGGATGAGAAGGTTCTTTTGAGGGGCTACAAACAATCACCAACTCAACATGGGTTGGCGTGTACACACGTTTTGAAGATGTGTGGCAGCAAAAACGAGCCCCAAATTCATAGAGAGGTTGAATTTTGTGTTTTGATTCTCTTAGTCAAAAAAAAGACCAAAGAGGATGTTTATATGGTCTTGGAAGCCTAAAAATAGCTGTCTTTGTACAAGAATTTTTGTCTTCGTAATTAGGTGAATGATAACAACACATTTGAAGGAATATATTGACCATGTAAAGTCTAAAGAGTCCTTTGATGAATACATCATTTCCTCTTTTTTTTTTTTTTTTTAATGTAAGTTAGTGTTTGTTTTTTTTATTAAATAAAAAAATAATAATATTTAAATTTTTTATTCATCTAAAAATAATTTATTAATATCAATAAAAATAATTAAATTAAAATTAATAATAACTTGACTATAATTATATTGGTTGATACCATCAATTATTTTTAGCTGAATAAAAAAATCAAATATATATATTTTTTTATTGGACAAAAAATAAACACCACCTTAAACAATCCATTTCAATAATTAGGTTGAAATCGAGATGAAGTTTTTTAATCGAATTTTAATTTGAATTGGACTCAAGGATATGCTAGAGTATTATTTTTATCATAATATTTAGTATATATAATGATATTAATTTTAGATGTTTTCAAAATAATTTTGAAGTAAAAATTTTCATCAGATGTAATTCAATTCAAATTTAAATCATATAACTGGACTAGATTAATCTAAACTTAATTCAAATTTAGAAAATAACGTAAAATGTAACGTTTTATGTTAAAAATTGGATTGGGTTACATTCAAATTGATTTTATTAAACAAATAGTATATATAAAAAAAAAAAGTGCATGCTTGGAAAAGTTTTGCTTCAAGTCATTCCTTTTATATATAGAATTGAGAAAATAAATATTTTTTAAAGCATTCATAAAAGTGTACTAGATGGGGCCTTACTATTTGGACGGACCATTTTGATGACATTACATTATTGGGTACCCCACAATGCAAAAGGAGGATTTAAAAGGGAAATGAGGTCTACCTCAGTTTGTTAGACTAGCAAGTAGACAAAGATTTTCCACTAAAAGTAAGCCCTAATTTTCTGAGATTGTCTTGATGTTGGTCTTTGCATTTTAGACATCACAAACAAAAACAAAAACATTCATACAAGGGAGGCCTCCCTCCGCACTTTCTTATTAATGTTGTTGTCCCCATGCTCCCAGTTTCACATGGGATACATGAGTTTGGAATAAAATTGGATTTTTCTTTTTTTGGCATTAAAAACGTGAAACCAAATTAGAAAATGAAAAATATTCTTTTTTTAATTTCTTTTTTCAGTCATTCTAAAAGCGTTATTAAATACATACTTATCTTAAAATAAATTTGACGATGTTGGGTAGTCTCGTTATATCAAAATTAGATTTAAATTTTTTTATCGTTTTTGCATTCTGTCATTCTTATTTATGTTATATTTGGTTAAAGTATTAAAAAAAGGGGAAAAATGATGAAGAAAATGATTTTATCATGTTTAATTAATCATAAAAACTATGAAAATAAAATAAAATAAAATTAAAATTAATTAAAAATTTATATATTTTTAAAAAGCATGTAAAAAAAATTTAGTAACTTGAAATCCTTTTATATAATTTTAGTTTCTTTCGTTGTTTTTTTTAATATTTTTTTTCTATTTTATTTCCCTCATATTTTCCTTTAATTTTTCCAAGAATCAAACGGAGGGTTATGAAACATAATTAAGTTTATTAATAACAATATTGTAAAGTTAGGCTTTCAGATCTTTTGGGGATCGAATCGTCGGATTGGGCTCCAGCCGTGCCACGAGTTGGACTCGGGCTAAAAAAATCAGGCCGACCTAGTCTTACAGGGATCTCACCACTCACCAGGCCAGATGCGAGCGAAGCTTAGGTTTAAAATTTTCGGTGGGCTCAGGTTGGGCTTGAGCCAATGGGCCCAAATTTTATTCTACAGTCAATTTGAAAGTCCTTCAAAAACAAGGAGAATTCAAGTCTCTTATGGCCCATTAGTCTGAATCTCTTACAGGATCTACCATTAATAACAAACTTGATAAAAAGTAAGGCTTTAATGGGTAGTGTTTTTTAAAACAGTTTTTGAAAATTATTTTCTAGTGATTTGTGAAACAAAAATATGTTTAAAGGGATGAAATGTTTTTGACACTTTTTCTATATTTTAAACATAAATTTTATATGCAGTATTTTATTTTTAATTTTAATTATTTTTTAAAATAGTCATTAAAAAATAAATAGAAAAACTTAAAATAATTAAACAAAAAATTGTTTTAAAAAATAGCTATTAAACAGGATCTAAAACTTTGTCTCCTTTCTTTTAAAGGAATTTTCTATTATTGAATCCGCTCCTATTAAAATAAAATTATATTAATAGATGAGTTCGAGCTTCATGGAAGAAGAAGAAGAAGAAGAAGAACGTATATGCTACAGGGAAAAGAACAAGGAGAAAATGTAGATGTTATTGCTTGTGTGTTTGTTTGTTTGTCTTTTTGTTGTTGTTGAAAGAATGAAGAGAAAATTTTCGATAAGAATTTCACCAAAAGACTACAGCACATGAAGAATGATGTTTCGAGTAAATCATCCCACAGCAGCATCCACTGGCAGTTCCATGTGGTAACAAGAGGTTTATTCAGATTTGCTCTGCTCATCATAAGCCTCGAAATCATTGGCATCTGGGATATATCCAACCCGCTTCATTTGCTCTGTGAGCATTTTGAGAGCTGAATAGATTTGCTTCCTATGAGGATGGCTTTTATCTTTAACCAGGAAAACATGCACTCGGCTCTCTACTTCAATCCAACTGCAACCTGGCTGCTTAGTGACCCCCTGTTGCCTCATAAGTTTCCTTACTCTTACAACATCTCCCCATCTTCCAAGCTCAGCATACATGTTTGAGAGAAGAACATAAGGTCCAGAGTTCCAAGGATCAATCTCCAAAAGCTTCTCTGCTGCATGCTTCCCCATTTCGATGTTGCCATGAACTTTACAAGCAGCAAGCAAAGACCCCCACACGACAGCATCAGGATTCATTGGCATTGCTTCAATTAAATTCTTTGCTTCATTGAGGCAACCAGCTCGTCCTAGTAAATCGACCATACATGTGTAATGGTCCTTCAGTGGTATTAAACCATGCTCCTCCATTGAAAAGAAATAGTGACGGCCCTCTTCAACCAAGCCTGCATGGCTACAAGCACATAGAACTCCTATCATAGTAACATGGTCGGGTTTCTCTCCACATACCAACATTTTTCTGAAAATTTGAAGAGCTTCTACCCCATAACCATTTTGTGCATACCCTACTATTATGGCATTCCATGAAACACAATCTCTTTCCTTCATTTTCTCAAACACCCGGCTCCCATCTTCAATTGAACCGCATTTCATGTACATGTCTATGAGAGAGTTTCCCACAAAAATATCAGACTCTGCTCCAGACTGGAACTCAAAACCTTGCTTCAAGACATGGGTATGAGCCTGACGACCGAGCAGCAGATCAGCGAGATTGGCACAAGCACTAAGGACATTCCCAAAGGTATAATGGGTTGGCCAAATGGATTCCCTCTTTAGGAGGCGGAAGAGTCTGAGAGCCTCTTCATTCTCCCCATTCTGTGTATAACCTGCAATAAGTGCATTCCAAGATACTACATTCCTTTGTGTCATCTTCGAAAACATAAATCTTGCAGCTTTTACGCTTGCTGCCCTTGCATACCCACTTACCATGGAGGTTTCAGACACCACATTCGTAATAGGCATCCTATCAAAAACCCTTCTGGCTTCATTAACTTTACTGCATTTTGCATACATATCAACCAAAGCATTGCCCAAAACAAGATCATCCCTAAATTTGTTAGTTTTCACGACACGGGCATGAATTTGCAGGCCTTCTTTGAGTGCACACAAGCTTGCACAGGCACTGACTACGCTAGCTAGCGTGACCTCATCTGGTTCTAGTCCAGAGTCCATCATCCTCACAAATACCTCTAGAGCTTCACTTGCTGGACCATTTTGCTCGTAACAGGTAATCAAGCTATTCCATGTGACTAAGTTCCGCTCGATCATTCCTGAAAAAACTTCCTCAGCGCAAGCTACACTCCCACACTTAGAGTACATATCAATAAGGGCAGACCCCATATAAACATCGGTTGAATACCTAGATTTTGATACCAAAGCATGGACTTGGGTACCCATATTTAAATCCATCAACCCTGCACAGGCACTCAGAGCACTACCAAACGAGTACTCATTAAGCAAAAAGTCCTCCCTATGCATCTTAACAAAATATTCTAAAGATTCTTCGAATCGATCATGTTGAGCGAAACCCGACACCATCGAATTCCACGAGCACTGATCAGGCTCAGGCATTGAACCAAAGAGCCTTGCTGCCTCATCAAGAAATCCCGATTTTGTCAACACACTTATAAGGGAATTCCAAGTGAAAGTGTTCCTTTGGGGCATTCTATCAAACAACTTGCGGGCATCATCCAAACAGTCACATTTCCCATAAACATCAATCAACCTGTTCTGAATGAAGATTTCCATTGAAAACTGAGTCATGAGAATGCGGGCGTGAACCAGACGAGTGCCCCTGGCCGACCTTGAACGGAGGCAGGAGTCCAAGAGCTTTGCAAATGGAGATGAATTAGGCAGATAGAGGTCTCTAACCAACCCATGCTTTGCCATTCCATCACCTTAGGGGAAAAGGGTCTCTTGGGCATTGCTCAGAATCTTGAATTTCCTCAATGTAAGCTGAATTTGAAACTGACAGCTGAGTGAAAAAGAGGGCAATGCTGGCTGTTGGACTGCCATTCCTGTGAGGTTTGAACTTCTGTTGGCCTTTGTTTGTTAGTTGTCCTCAAACCCATACTTAAGGCCCATGGACCTTACTCTTTTAAACTCTTCTAAACTAGGCCCAAACCCACACTAAAGGCCCATGGACCCTTAAGCCTCTTAAACCCTACTTACCAAGCCCATAACGAGAATGATAATTTTTTCTTTTTTTCTTTTTTAATTTTTTCTTCAAAAAATTCTTCTAGTAAATATGTACCCATCCATTGATTCATTCTTTCACAATACAAAAAAAAAAAAAAAATTATTGTTATCTCCTAATTTATGGAAGACAAGATCTTTTTTTTATTAAAATTTTTCTATTTAGTGGTATTTATCCAATAATTTAATGTGAATTACTGGTTAAGGAATATATTTTTTTTCTTATATTTGTTCAATTGGTTTTTTTTTAATGATTGTTCTATAATTCAAAGGACATAATGCTCTTTTAATGTTAAGTTTGGCTTTACGAAAGTAACATAGAAAATAAAATAATAATAATAATAATATTTTCGTACTTGATTTATCATAAAAATGTCAAAAGAATTGACATAATTAAAGTTAATTAAAAACTTATATATTTTTATATTATATAAAAAAAAAAAATACATAAAATAAATTTTAAAAACTACAAAAATAACTTCTTAATTTAAAATTTTTTTCTAATACTTCCAAACTAAAGATAATCTCGACTTTAAGAAAGTAAAATGAATTTTAAAAAATAAAAATAATTTATTATTTTTTTTCTCTCCTAATTTCTAATTCTTCCAAGCCAAACATAACATTCATTCTAAGAAATAGCCCCTTGATTTTAGCAAAAACCTAAAATTATTATTTTTTTTTTTAAAAAAAAAAAAGTCCCTTGTTTGACAAGTCCCCATCTTAACTTTAAACTAATCAACCTGCCCATTTCAGCTTTATCAGCCAAGGAAGAAGTCAACCGGCCCAAAATCCACAACAAAACATGCTAATTGGGGTTCAAACAAGCCAAGTAGAAAGTCCTTCAAAAAGTGAAAAATGGTCCTCCAATGCTCAACACAGTACCAATAATAATAATAATAATAATAATAATAAATCACTATTATATATCATTTGCTATCCATTAATAATTTTGAATAAAACTTTGAAGTATTTGATAAAACTTATTATTTATTACTTAATTATTTAATTTGATTTTAAGTTAAATTATATTTAAGTTATTAATTTAAAACTTATTTTTTATTTTAAGAATTAAAATTATTTAATAAAATTAACTTCAAATTTATTATAAATTATCAAATTGATATATTTATCCTTATAAATTATAATTAAGGTAAAGGAAGTTAAGTAACCATGAAAGTTGTGAAACAATAAAAGAGATTATGAAGATAATTATGAAAAATAAGGATAAAAAGATAAAATAAAGGTGCGGATTTAAGAATAAGTTAATTATTTTTATTTATTATTTAAAATTATTTTTAACTTCAAGTTATACTATTAAATTATTTTATCAAATATATTTGATTTACTTAATAACTTAAATTAAGTTAATTTAAAATATTGGCTTGAATTTATTTATTTATTTAATCTTATTGCAATGTAATTAAATTATAAAAAAGATTTTCGAACTATAAAAAATATGACTAAATTTCATAAAAATAATAAAAGATATTAATAACAAAGTTTTATATACATATACATACTTTTCGTATTCAATTTAAAAGTAGTATTGTATCAAATTTTAAATAAAAGTACTAAATTAAATTTTGTAAATTTAATATTTTTTTTTAAACGTGTGTGAAAAGATATTTTTCAAAAACTATAAATAAATAAAAAAATATTAAGTTTAGATTTTATGAATTTGGATTTTCATTTTTTATTTTAACTTGTGTATCAAAACGTTATTTTCCAAAAAGGAAAAAAAGCTCCACGTCTTTGGCCGGTCTACGCCGTATCCGTACACCGCCGCCCGACTCCTCTGCATGTGTACAGTGCACGCCTATTCCCTTTTTCCATTCAAACTGTCCACACTGTCACAACTTTAGGTAAACATGCAGAGAAAGTGTGTATGTGCTTTTCCTTCTTTTTAGCCAGTACAAACTCAGAGTCTCCATGTACTGGGATTTGCTCCAATCCCACATCGACTTTCACTTGCAACAAAACAAAAAATAAATAAAATAATGAATGGGGGTTGGGGTTTTAGGTGAAAGATTTAAACAATTCAACAAAAACTGACTATATCGATTTTCATTTAATACTTATTCATCGAGAATTTTAAAAACCTGCTTTTACTTATTCGGCTTTTGGTTTCTTTGTTTCACAATCGATAAGTTCATATCTAAATTGATTTTAATTATTTTTAAAAATAAATTAGACTTAAGATTAACGTTTGTTTTTTTAAGTAATTTACTTTTAAAATTTAAGTTGTTTATTTTTATTTTTTTATTATTTATTATAATTTTTTTTGCTTAATAGAAAAAAACTAAAATTTTTAAATAAAAAAATAATACTTTGATTTTTTTTTATTTTTACTTTCTAATATTTAATAGAAATAAAATATTAAAAAACAAACGGTCTAATATTTAATACTATTAAATATTAAAATTCTATTTAAAATTAAGTTAAAAAAGGAAACACCATTTTAATCAAATCAATCTTAAACAAACTTGGTTTTGTTTAATTTGGTTTGATTTTTTCATTATTAAAATATTGATTTAGTTTTAATTCAAATATAAACTAACCATGTTAATTTTGTTGATAATTTTACCGTTTTAACTCCGTGTCCTATCTTAGATCCCTGCACAAAGGACCATCCACGAGACCTACTATATCCATGTGAATTATGTTCCTTATCTTTATGAATACAAATACTATTAATAAACAAATTTCATAAATCCATTTATAAAAAAACCGATTCTTACAAGATTTATAATAGAACCAAAAAACATTAAGCATAAGTCCTACATGAGCCCCACATATTCAATTAAATATTTTCTTTAAAAATTGATCCTTTTTTATATTTATAATATGAAGGTTGCCAATAAAGACGGTGTTAAGAAGCACTTTATATTTGGATGGATGAAGGTAAACCACACGATTTTTCTCGAGTGTAGGGCATGTTACATGGTGTTTGGAAAAAGATGGAAGAAAAGAGGATTGGGCATTTGACCACCCACATGCACCACAATTGATCTCTTCTTTTCTTGGCAGTGATTAATTACAACTTTATCAATTTCATTAGAGCCAGTTGTTTGAGTCCAAGAAACCCTCAATACCTCCTTTTTCTCTTAAAAAAATATCTGAATTTATAAGAACCATTAATGTAAACTAATTTTCAATACTATCAACGTAGTTATGTTTGATGCCCATTAGGCTTAGGCTGAGTGCCGTCCAAAAGTGTCCTTTACCAACCACCCCTCTACTTGCACCTATGGCTATATGCACTTCTTATTTTTATTTTTATCCTTAAAATTTATTTTAAAAACCTTAAAATTTTGATATGGTAAAATTTTTTAAACAATTTTAAAACCATTATATTTTCAATTCAAACATTTAAATGTTTTGATTTCGTATTTAAAAATTAGTATTATTTTTTATTTTATTATAAAATTAGAAAATAATAAGTGTGTCTAAATAAACATTAAATATTCTAAGAAGTTTGAAAAGATGATAAAAATTTATATTTTTAGGAATTTTTTTTCTTTTTTTCTTAATATTGTTTAAATACCCGACATAACCTAAGTATTTGATATTTATGAGTAATGGCTGATGACTTGATAGTTTAAGTAGTAACAAAATCACTTAAAAGCTGATGGGAAATTTAAATAGATATCTAGAAGTAAAGTTCATAATAAAGGAATAGACTGTTATCATTAAATAATTTCTTCATTATGCTAATAAATTAAATAATTTAACATAACATCCATCTTTTAATTTTAATGATTGGTTGGTTTATTTCTCTCATCTCATTTATATGTCGGGCAAGAAAATACTAAGAAAATAAAAAAATTTAAAATAATTTTCTTATTTGCATTAATTTCATTATCTTTCGAGAAATTTTGGTTAAATTTTATTATATATCTCCTTTATTTGAAGTGTGAAAGAAGATGAATGAAAATAAAAAAGAAAAAGGATAAGGAAGTTATTCGATGAAATTTCAAGAGTATAAGAGGTATCATATTTAGCCGAAACCTTAGAGGAGGTGAAAGAAATTATTCCTTCCTATTATATTTGGCACGATTATGAAAGAAGATTAAATTTAAAATTAATTATAAATTAATTATTTCAAATTATTTAATTTTTATATAGAAGATTTAAACTAAATAAAATGAATTTACAAAAATAAAAATAAAAATAATTTATTATTTTAAAATTTAGTTTTTAGTCTTTTTCATTTTTCTCTTTTTCGTTTCCTTTCTTCAATTTTTTTCAAGAATCAAAATGATTGAAATGAAAGCTTTTAGACCAAATTAGTTTGATATAAAAATCAAAGTCTTTTATCAGGCTTATTTAAATACTCTAGAATATTGAATTTCTTTCTACAGGATATGTAATCCAAGTGGAACGATAAAATTTAAATTGTTGGACAAAGATGTAAATTATAAGACTAAAGTATAAAAGAATAGGGTAAAGTACAAATAATTTGACGAAAACGTAGAAAAATATGATTAAGATATGAAGTAATAAGATTGAACTTGGTACAAAACAATAACACTTAAAAGTACATGTGACTTTTGATTGGTTGAGCTTTTTGGTATGTATCAATTTGATATTACACTGAAGCAATAAGTTATTGTTGAAAAGTTATCATATAAAATTTATATGCTTGTTTGGAACTCTTTTAAAAAGCAATTCTTATTATTAAAGACAAAAAAATTATTTTTTAGACAAGAAAATATGGTTGATAAATTTCTATTAAAAAACGTTTTTCTTTTTACAATTTTTAAAACTAGAGAATATGTTTTATAAATTTTTGTTAAAAACAATTTTTTAAGAATTTATTTTGAAGATAGGATATTTTATTAGAACATATTTTATAATTTTTAATTATTTTCACTTGAACAATTTTTAAAAATAATTGTATAAATGTGAAGGATGATAGAAAATAAACGTTACTTATTTTTAAAATATAGTTCCAAGAGATATAGTATATTGAAAGTATTCCATGTTTTCAAATTGATTTTTTATTTTAAAAACTTTCTCAAGCACCATCATTCCACGATGGATAAAGAACCTACGGCTAATCTTAATTCAAATGACGGGTCCACCTGTAGTACCCATATGAGGTCAAAGTCAAATCATGGGTGTCGTTGAAGGATGACCGTTGATCATGGTGCTGGTGATGATATTTAAAAAAAAAAAAAAAAACACAAAATAAAAGGCCAACCTCCGACAACAGGACGGAGACAGCCGTCTTCTGAACCCTCAGACTTGTCCCTAATAAAAAAAAAAAAAAAAAAGCTTATTTCCGTGTCTCTAAATAACGATCATCTCCCTTTGTGTATAATGTAGTGCGTATTCTCTTGAGTACACAATTGCTCATAGCCGCCTTCTACTGCTTCCATTAAAGCCACTGTATCATGATAATTTTGTACTTTTCTTTGCATTCAGCCATCCTTTTAAGGCAAAAATCAAGGCACGCGCTGCGACAACAAAGAGACAAAATGTGGAATCACCAAAATGCCCCCGACACACCCGCACTATAAACCTACCTTTTCCCACCACCATTCTCTCCACGCCTCCCGTGCTGTTCAGATGTACTACCACCACTCCGAATCTTGGGGATACTATACGGCGGCAGCGGCAGCGGCAGCGGCGGCGAGAGTCATGGCGGATCCGCTGGAGCGAGTGGCGAGGCTGGCGTCGGAGAATGCGGTGGTGATCTTCAGCCTCAGCTCCTGCTGCATGTGCCATGCCGTGAAGAGGCTCTTCTGCGGAATGGGCGTAAACCCGACTGTGTACGAGCTGGACCAGGACCCCAGAGGGAAGGAGATTGAGCGGGCGTTGATGAGGCTGCTGGGGAACTCTCCGGCGGTGCCGGTGGTGTTCATAGGGGGGAAGCTCGTGGGGTCAATGGACAGTGTCATGGCTTCACATATCAATGGGACTCTGGTCCCTCTCCTCAAGGAAGCCGGAGCTCTCTGGCTCTGATCTTAAAGGTTTGATGATACTGATCATGATCAGGAAAGAAGAGGAGTAGTGAGGTAGCTAGCTACCTCCATTTTTGTTTCTCTTTCCTTGACTTTCTTTTCCTCTCTGTTTCAATGTAATTCTGTGGTATTAATTATGAAATCAAAGCCACCATCTCTGTATAGACCCAAGAAATTTTAAAAAATGAAACAGAAAAGAAAGTGGTGAGTGTTCTTTTCTTTGCTTGTTAATGGAAAGGTTGAGTGGTAGTTTGTCAAAGGCTCATAAAATCAAAGCTAAAAGCTGGCGAAAAGGAAAGTTAAGACTTAGAATTTAAATGAATGATCGAACTAATACGTCTACCATAGGTAATTTAATTAAATTATTTAAAATTAATGAAATTGAGGGCATGCATTAATGTTAAACAATAATAAGAATAAATAAAACTCATGTGTAACTTTCATATTGATTTTTTTTTCCTTTGGAAAATATTTCATTTACTGAATTGTACCTACATTAATCACAAAAATGTGGATTAATTGAAAGGAAAAAGAGAGAAAAAAAATATTTATCCACTTAAAGGCTTGTTTGGCTGTTGTTTTCAATAACAATTTTACATTCCCTAGGAAAAAAAAACACTTGTTAATCAGAAAATTATTTTTTATTTTTTGAGAGCATTTTTCAAGTATTTTAAGTTGATTTTTAAAGGGTGGTTTTCAAAAATAATTATACAAAAATAAAAATGATTAAAAATAAAATACTAGATATAGATATAAAAATTATTTTAAAAATATATTTAAAATATTTCAATTCTCCAACAAACTTTTGTTTTAAAAAATATTAACAAACGGTTTTTAAAAATAGTTTTAAAATTATTTTTGAAAGCAACCATCAACCTAAACTTTTTGTATATATGTCTGTGCTTGTAAAAAATGTTTTTTTTTTTTTTACAATTTTCTTTTATCTTAATGGTAGGAGAATTGTTTAAGGATGGAGTAGTAAAAATTTTCAACTTTTTTTTTTTTTTAAATAATAGAAGAAATATAAGAAAAAGTTGTATTCAATTTTATAAAAATGCTGCATTAATTTTGCTTTTAGTTTGATAATGGGAATTTGTTTAACAACATAATTAGGGCAATTATATTACTCTTATTTTAAAATTTTAATTCTAATAAAAATTTCCGTCAAAACCTTGGAACATAAATAATCATCGAGACCCTTAGATACGAATAAAAAAAAAACCGAAAAAATAGCTCCTTAAATATGAGTGGAGGTGTGAATTGGGCCTAAAGGCCCAAAACATGGCAAGGCCTAGCCCAATTTGGATCCATTTCCTCCTCTTTCGACTTTCCCTATATGTCGGAATAACATACCTCGGACCTTGGGCTTTGGTCCCCACTTTCAGGCCCTGAAGTATCAAGTGTGACACAAAGGCTCAACTAGCACCTAAAACCCTAGGTCCATGCTTCTAAATCTGAGCCCAGTCCTTTCACAACCCTGCTGCTTAACAATTTAACTTTGGATTTTTCCACATTTCAAATTTGGACATAGTTTAAGATTACGGTGAATTTTATTGACCTCCCTTGAAGTTTTGGTTAAATACACTTGGGCCTGATTGGTTTGAAATTTCATCACATGCCTCCTCTATCTTTCTCATTTGATATTTTCACTCACATTTCCTCTAATTCAAAATAAAAAACTTTTTTAACGAATTTTCTAACAAATGGGACTAATTGTATTTAGCTAAAATCTCAAGGGAGATGAGTGAAATTATCCCTTTAAGATTAACACTATAGACTTAAAAGAAAAAAAAAACAAAATTTAAAGATTAAATTAAAATACAAGTGAAAGTACAAAAGTGATTTTTGTGATTTACTATAACTTCAAAATGAAAAGTTTTTTCAAACTACAAAATTGTTTACAATATTTTATAGTCTCACATCAAGATGGTTTTATAGAACTTGGTTTAACCATGTTGTGTCACGTAGTGACATGTAGCCACAAATTTTCACCTGGCCAATTATGATACTAAGCTTAGTTTGCTAGTAAATAGCCCTAAATTATCTTGTATGCTTCTTTAGAGGCACTTCAATTATGCTTGGCTTTGTGTAGGACCAGAAGTCAAGCCATGACACAGAGGACACCAAAATGCATATGAAAGTATAAAACCACCCCTTCAACCTTATCTTTTTGTTTGTCTGCTTTATACGTCACTTCCACTATCAAGACAAGCTACAACACAAGTTAGGTATTCGGTGATGCAGACAAGCATGTGATATCTCGTATGATTAGGAGAAATTTCTGATTTCTACTCTTCTTAGTTGGGTAAATGTATTTTAAAGTCGTGATGATTTGCTAAATTGGAATAAATAGTATCTATATGAAAGAAAATCAACCACTATAAATAATATTAGAGTCAAAACCGCACCGTGATGTAGGGCTCCTTTTGATCTTGAAAGGTGTCTTTGTCTCTTTGAATCCATATTACTATGGGTACAATGTAGACTTCAAAGCCAAACCCACAACGTGACGTTGGGCTTTATCTATCCTATAAACAGTATTTGTCTTGTGTGTCATGGCTTGACTTCTGGTGTCATGTCTATATAGAGGATTGTGACCCGTTAATTTTAAAGCAGACAATATTTATATGGAATGGAGTGTGAGTTATGGGAGTAGGCATGCCATGTGCACATCCAACACATTGATTCAAACTTTAGAGGGCAAACCCCACATGACCTGTGAAAATATTCAGGAGACTCCCTTACACAATCTGCTGCAGAACTATTATATTGCATCTTCTGAATTCTTCCTCGAACAACAGCTAAATTCTAGACAGGGAGGGGGTTGAGTTAAAAAAAGGTGCATTCTAAATAATAGTGGTTGAGATTGAATGTGATGAAGTCATTGTCTTGTGACTCCAATCCTTTAATTTATAACATTCCATCAGGATGTAACCACAAAACAAAGAGAGGAACATAAAGCATTGACAACCCTCAAAGGTGAAAGGACAACATCAAATGATTCTGATCTTCCATTCTATGGAGTTGTTTTAAATCTTGGGAACTTCCTTCACTGTCTAGGTACTCAACACACAGCCTCCAAACCCGTGAATCTGCAACAGGGTTACAACTTACAACCACACAAGAGGCCAAAAGGGCCTCTTCACATGCCTTTGTTTGTTTGTGAAATAGTTAAAGCTTCTCAGCTCTTTGATTACAGTTGGTCCTAATACCAACTCCTCACGGGCTCATTATCTTCTGAGAATGCTTTCTGTATACTAGTATAATAATACAATTCTTTGGATGCTCTTCTTCTTCACTGATTACCAACCATTCCCATAGATGCATCTGTAGAAGCTTGTCTTGGCCTATGTTTTTGCCATGGATTTGATGATTGTTCTTGCTGTTTTGTATCTTTGCTTGCTCACCCACTTCCCCTTGGGGCTCATCCAACAAAACCCATCTCTCGGATCGCGATAGTTGGTGCTGTTTTTTGTGATATCTGCTCCAACAACACCCTCTCAAGGCACAGCTACTTCTTGCCAGGTAAGGAACAATGAGAAAGACTGAAAACTGCTGTGTGGTTTCACTCAATTTTACTCACATTTAAAGATGTAAACAGGTGTGGAGGTTCAAATTCAATGCAAATTAAGGGTAAATTCAGCTAGAACCAATGAAGAGATCAACTTCTCGGTCAATAGAACTACTGGTAAACATGGGGTTTACAAGCTTGAAATACCATCTGTTGATGGAATTGACTGCATGGGAGGTCACACAATGCAGACTCTTTGCCAGGCAAGGTTGATTGGGAGCTCATCATCAGCCTGCAATGTTCCTGGCTTGAAGACGACGACTAATGCCATCTCGGTGAAATCAAAACAGGACAACCTCTGCATCTTCAACTTGAATGCTTTGAGCTACAGACCATCCAAGAGGAACACCACAATTTGTGGAGATCAAACACAGGAATTGCCAAATGACTTAAATGCTGCAAAATTCTTTCTGCCTTGCTTTCCACCATTTGGCTTCCCTTGGCCTTCTTTACCTCCCCTACCTCCTCTGCCTCAGCTACCGCCTCTGCCTCAGCTACCTCCTCTGCCTCAGCTACCTCCTCTGCCTCGGCTACCTCCTCTGCCAACATTGCCTTTTCCCTTTTCCCCATTGCCCCCATTTCCATCACTTCCATTTCCTCCATTACCATTCAAAACACCACCATCTCTACCCTTCCCTTTCCCTCCAACCCCACCTCTCTCCCTTCCTCCCCCTCCTCCGCCTGCGTTCAACTGGGGAGACCCCAGAACGTGGATACCACACACACCTTCCCTGTCTCCCCCTCCCCCACCAGCATTCAACTTGGGAGACCCCAAAACTTGGGCACCCTACATCCCTTCACTAAACCCTCCTCCTCCACCAGCATTCAACTTGGGAGACCCCAAAACTTGGGCACCCTACATCCCTTCACTAAACCCTCCTCCTCCACCAGCATTCAACTTGGGAGACCCCAAAACTTGGGCACCCTACATCCCTTCACTAAACCCTCCTCCTCCAGCATTCAACTGGGAAGACCCCAGAACTTGGATTCCCTACTACTACCCTCCATCCCCTCCTACCAGCCCTCAGAACCAGCACCCCTGATCTCATAATTTCTTGTGTTAAAGCATGTAATTAATATGGTATTCATCGTTAATACTAGAGAATTATGTACTTTATTCAATTTGTTTTCTCATTTTATAACAATAAGAAAAATAAATAAATTTCCCAAGACATTATTCCTTTGTGGTAGTACAGTTGCAATGGTGCCATAGTGTTACAATCATGGTTTAAAATATCGCGATATTTTGTCAAAATATTAGTGAGGGCTGACATGACATTCTACATAATTGGTCGACGGATTTTTCAAAGATTTTTCTAAAATATCACCCATTTTGCAGCTAAGCGGGCCAAGCCCCTTCACATTTTTCTTGTAGAAAGGGGTTCCAACTCTGGCCAAACTTCACATTTTTCTTGCAGCGGGGGATTTGAACCCTGTGTGGCTACCACTAGACCAAGTTCACTTTTGTAAGTAAATGTTCACACTGAACACCTTAAACTTCATTATTAAAAAATAGAAGAATAAATTAATTCTAATTATTTTATTTTAAATTTTATTTAATTGATTGATAAAAATATAAAAACCAACATTATAATTTTCTTAACAAGTCTTTTTATATCATTTATATGATAATTAAATATAAAAATATAAATATTAAAAAATCATATGCATAATTATTTATTTTATATTATTAAATGTATTTAAATTAAATAAAATATAGTTTTAATATTAAATATATCATCATTTATTTCATTAATCTTATTTTAAATATTACTATTACTTCCCTTTTAATTTTTTTATATTTATCTTCCTTGAATGTTTTTATTTTAAAATATTAAAATATAAATTTATTTAAAAAATATTAAAATATGTAAAAAAATAATGAAGTTCTAATATTTTATAAATTAAAATTAATTTGATTAAATAAATAATAAATTATATATTAAGATTGATATTTCTTTGTTTATTGATATTTTTCTCCTTAACTATATTTACGTCAATTACATATATAAAATAATTTTAATATATGTATTTTTATTTATAAATTTTAAATAATTTTTATTTTATTAATATTTAAAATATACATCGATATTTATCCGATATATTCGTAAAATTCAAATAAAATCGTAAAATTAACCTTATTGAAGAGAAAGAGAGGGGGGTAGCTGAAGCTGTTGGCAAACTCAAATTCGACCATGGAACCGCTAGCCAGGGGCCTCCCATTCCTGACAAGGCAGTAGTTGTAGCATAGACGCTTGAATATTTTCGGGTTTATGAGGACAGAAGAGCTGAACCAGCCACACCTGAGATGGATATCAGAAATGGGAAATCCAAAGGGGTTTACGTTTTCTACATGGGCTCTGTAAACCGGTACGCCGGAAGGGCATCACTACATCCTTGTCTGAGCATTTGGCTCTCCCTCCCCTCAATTCCCTTGCTGGCGGTGAACTCAGACATTCAGTCAGTTTCCAGTTGAAATATAAATTATCACATGATTAAAAAGAATGAAAATAAAAAATAAAAAATCACATCTATGGAATGCTCTTAATCATTCCTTTTTACCTTCAAAGCATTTGAGAAATTTATTTTTAAAATCATAAAATTTGCCTTCAAAGTACTACACAATTAAACCTCAAATCTCAAAGTCAAATGAAAATAAATTTAATTATTAAATAGCATATAATTCAAATAATTATATAATCATTTATAAATTCATGACTATTGGATTAAACCTAAAAATATAAACACTACACACAGCTAAGAAAATATTTAATAAAAAATCAAATAAAAATTATTTTGTTAACATTTGTTTTAGAGTGAAAAATTAGTATTTAAAAGAAATTAATTTTATAAATATTAAACAAATTTTAAAATAAAAATAAAAATATTTTTTAAATATCTTTTTGTTGTGTCAAATTGGCGTTCTTGTTTGTAAAAAAAATTTAAATTCTTAAATAAATAAAAGAAAATTTTTATTTTTAAAATTTTAGAGGAGAGTATGCCCCTAGGCCCGTGGTGGCTCCCCCACTAAAAGACATATGAAAGACCAAAGGTTCAAAATTAGCCATTAGCACAATACTAGGAGTGACAAGAGAGAACTCTGAGGGCTCTCATCTTTGTAATTAGTTGCTCTCTCTTTTTGTTCTTAAGATAAGATAAGATTGATCATGTTATTGTAAGTATATTATATAATGCAATTTCATTACCATGCATGACTTGGAACTTCCCATAATTTGCATATGGTTTCATAATTTTCCTTTTTTAGTAATGAATGAGAATATATAAAAAAAGTCTTTATAAATTTTATTGAATGGTAAGTCTTTATAAAAGTTCAATAATAATAATAATAATAATAATAATAATAATTCTCTAATATCTTAATTAAAAACCCTTTTGGAAATTTAAGAATACCATTCCTCAATACATTTCTTAGATTTGGAAAGTAAGGATTTAGAATTAATGTCTTTTCAAGATTTCTTCCCTACTAGCTGATTTTGAGCAAGTTCATTCTTCCAAAAAAACACAAAAGGTTGTGTCAATGAGGAAAAAAAATAAAAATTCTCTTAGACTATGCTTGGTTGCCCAAAAATGTGAAGGAAAAAAAATAGAGAGGAAAAGTAGAAAAAAAAAGCGAAGGAAAATAAAAAATATGTTTAAAATTAATAAATTATTTTTATATGTTTTTTCAAACTCATTTTACTTATTTTCTTCTATTATATAAAGATTAAAAAATTAAAAAATATATAAATTTTTGACAAATTTTAATTATATTTGAATTGTTTTTATATTTTTCATAATGAAACCAAATATGAGATAATTGATAACCAAACACACTCTAAACAAACCTCCTAACCACCTCTCTCATAGTTGTAACCGAGCAACTGTGTAACAGATCAAAACCACCTCATGTAGCTGTATATAAATACGTTTGTAATCTTGATTCTCATCTTAATGAAAAATAGTTCGGTTCATTCTCTTCTTCTGCATATTTCTTCAAAGGTTATCATGGTATCAGAGCCTGCTTTGCTTTCTTAATTTTCTTTCACGATGCCTTCTTCTACTCAATCGTTTGAGCTTCAGTTGCCATATTCAACACCCAACCCAGCCTCTGTGCAATCCCTTAATCATGTCCTCCTTATCAAACTTGACCATAACAACTACATCATCTGGAAAACCCAGATGGAAAATGAATTTTTTGCCAATGGCTTTGAAGAGTTCATCGAAGGAACCAAGCCATGCCCATCCAAGGAATTACCCATGGGAGAAATCAACACTGAATTTGTGTAGTGGATGCGTTTTGATTGAATGGTTCTTAGTTGGTTGTATTCCACTCTTACACTAGACATCATGAGCCAAATCATTGGGCACCAAACATCCCATGATGCTTGGATGGCTCTACAAAGGATCTTTTCTGCTTCAAGTAAAGCCCGTATTATGCAACTTCGCCTTGAGTTCCAAATGGCCAAGAATGGAGTTGATTCTACGCTAGAATACATTCTTTGCATTAAGACTATCTCTGACAATCTTGTTGCTATAAGGGAGCCTGTTAAGGATAGAGATCATATCATTAAGCTTCTTGGTAGCTTGAGACTCGAATACAATTCAATTGTGGCTTCCTTGACAGCCTGAGAGGATGATTTTTCTCTCCACTCTGTGCACAACATCCTTCTTACGCATGAGCAGAGGCTAAATCATCAACATACACCACCCACTGAACTGCATTTTGCTGCCCACATGGTCGCCATACCTAACTCAGTCCCACCCCAAACCTTCTCCAATTCTCATTCCCGGCACCACCCTAAACCTCCTCATCAAATAATAAACCAACATCAAACAAAAGAATGCATTTGACATCACCTACCAAGACAACAATGGTGCCTCATCTTCAAGGGATTCTTCTCAGTTCCAGGCCATGCTTGCTGCTGCACTAGAACATCAAGATTCCTGGTTTTTTGATACTGGAGCTACCCACCACCTTACCCATTCTGCTCAGACCCTCTCCCATGTGCAATCATATTTTGGTGCTGACCAAGTCACCATTGGTGATGGTTAATCTTTACCTATTCACAACACAGGTAACAAACTCTTTCTTTTTCCTTCCAAGGTTTTCTGTTTAAATCAAGTTCTTCACGTCTCTCAACTCTTTACAAACCTCATCAATGTTTCAAAATTTTGCACTGATAATGCTATCTTTTTTGAGTTTCATTCAACATATTTCTTTGTCAAAGATCAGATCACCAAGAAGACACTACTCCAGGGCTACCTTAAAGATGGACTATATGAGTTTCCTTCATCCTCTTCCACTCGTGTTTTTCTGTCTACAAGCACAGTTCCTGCTAGTGCACTTTGGCATTCCCGACTTGGCCATCCTGCAGCTCCCATTCTTTCTAAGGCTTTAGCCTCTTGTATTCTCCCTGTTTCATTTTAGCTTAATAAAATGCCTCCTTGTACAATTTGTCATTTGGCTAAATCTCATACTTTACCTTTTTCTTTGTCTTCTTCTCATGCAACTCAACCCTTAGCTCTTATTCACACAGACTTATGGGGTCCTACCCTTCATTCCTCAACAACAGGTGCTCGATATTTCTTAATTTTCATTGATGATTATTCTAGGTATACCTGGATTTATTTTCTCTTAACTAAGGACCAAACCCTACCCACTTTCATTAATTTTCATAAAATGGTTGAAAACCAGCTAACTACATCCATCAAATGCATTCAATCTAACAATGGTGGGGAATTCCTAACTTTCAAACCCTACTTTGAAGCTCATGGTATTGTTCATCAATTTTCTTGCCCACATACACCCCAACAAAATAGTCGGGCAAAAAGAAAAATATGCCACCTTGTTGAAACTGGTCTGACTCTTCTCACACAAGGCTCCTTATTTTCCAAATATTGGTCATATGCTTTTCAAACAGTAGTATATCTCATCAATATCTTACCAGCTAAACTCCTTAATTTTCAATCCACTCTTCAAGTTCTTTTCCATAAAATTCCCAATTATCGTCACCTCAAGGTCTTTAGATGTTTATGTTTTCCCTCCTTACGCCTTTATACTCAACACAAACTCTCCTCTAGGTCCACTGCTTGTTTGTTCCTTAGTTATGCATCAACTCATAAGGGATACGTATTCTTTGATGTCTCTAGTGGCCGTGTCTACATCTCCAGAAGTGTCATATTTCATGAGACCTCATTCCCTTTCCAAATGTCACTTCCTAGTTCTTCTTCATTTTCTTAATCCAGCTTCTCTACTCCTGTTTTAATTTCTCAACCCAACCCATCTACACCTCCTTCCATTTCTCAGCCCAGTTCATCTACACCTGCTTTATTTCCTCAACCCAACTCATCTACACCTTCTTCACCTCCCACTTGCAACCCTACTACCAACACTACTTCAATTCGCACTACTTCACGGTCTCTCCTTCCATTACTTCAGGTCCAGTTTGCAACCAATTCCTCTTCTATACCTTCTTTTTTCTCTCATTTACTTCTCAACACTCATCCAATGGTAACCCGCGCAAATTCCAGAATTTATAAGAAAAAGTATTTTCTTGTACAACAGACAGGAGAACCTCGCATCTACAGTCAAGCATCTAAGAGTGATCCTTGGGTTTAGGCCATGAATCATGAATATCAAGCCCTCCTCCACAACTGCACCTGGAGCTTAGTCCATCCACCTCATTCAACACACATTGCTTAGGGTTTCACCCAAACTCTAGTAGTGGATTATTTTGACACCTTCAACTCTGTTGTGAAGCCCTGCACTATCTGTCTCATTCTTGCTTTGGCAGTCTCTTTTCAATGGCCGATTAGACAACTTGATGTGGAAAATGCTTTCCTTAATGGAGAGCTCCAAGAAGAAGTTTTTATGGCTCAGCCTCAAGGGTTTGTTCACCCCTGCTATCCTCACTATGTCTACAAATTACATAAGGCCTTTTATGGCTTGAAACAGGTCCCTAGAGCTTGGTTTCATAAGCTTTGGGTCGTCTTAGTTGATTATGGGTTTCAACCCTCACGTGTTGACATGTCTCTCTTCATTTACCACACTGCTTTAGAGGTACTTATTCTCCTTGTATACGTCGATGACATTTTGGTCACTGGAAGCAATCAGAAACTGATCTCTCACTTCATCTCCTATCTCCATGATAAGTTTACACTCAGATATCTTGGCTCTCTGTCCTATTTCTTGGGTATTCAGGCTCACCGTCAAGGCTCAATCTTGTACCTCAATTAGCAGAAGTATATTACAAACTTGCTCAACTGCACTCACATGGAGAACTCCAAACCTGCACCCACACTAGGTAGCCTTGGACATACATTCTCTCAATCGGATGGTGTGCCTCTACCTAACCCCTTTGAACATCGTCGAACAATAGGGGCTTGTAATATGTCACTTTAACAAGGCCTGATATTACCTTTGCCGTAAACAAAGCATGTTAGTTCATGTCTAAGCCTCTCGATGTCCACTAGCTTGCCGTCAAACGAATTCTCCGATATTTAAAAGGAACACTTAATCTTGGTCTTCGATTTCAACCTGCCACTTCTATGGAACTTCAGGGATATAGTGATGCTGATTGGGCATTTTATCCTGATGATCGTCGGAGCGCTAGCGGCTACTGTGTCTTCCTCGGCTCAAATCTTATCTCCTGGTCCTCCTCCAAACAACGCTTGATCTCCAAGAGCAATGCCTAATCTAAATATAAAGGGTTAGTCTCCCTCACGGTTGAGTTGGTGTGGATTCAGTCACTTCTTCAAGAACTTTGCTTATCCACCTCTCCACCCATCTTATGGTGTGATAACTAGAGTGCAGCGAGATGAGCTACTAATCCAGTCTTCCACTCTCGATCTAAACACATAGAATTGGACTTGCATTTCATCCGAGATAAAGTTCTACGCCAAGAGCTTCATATCTGCAATGTGCCTTCAAGTGTCAAGCTTGTTGATATACTAACCAAACACCTACCTATTTCCCAATTTTGTAGTCTCCGTAGCAAGCTCACAGTCACCAACCCACCTCTGAGCTTGAGGGTGGGTGATAACCAAACACACCCTAAACAAACCTCCTAACCACCTCTCTCATAGTTGTAACTGAGCAATTGTGTAACAGATCAAAACCACCTCATGTAACTATATATAAATACGTTTGTAATATTGATTCTTATCTTAATGAAAAATAGTTCAGTTCATTATCTTTTTCTGCATATTTCTTCAAAGGTTATCAATAACCATTTTTTTAACACTTTTTTTCTTTCTTTAATATTTTTTAAGGACAAACATAGCATTAATGAATCTTAAAGTTCCTAAAAAATATCGAATTAATAGTTTAATAATTAATTAGACCTCCAATAAAGAATTAATAATTTAAAATAGTTGACAATTATGTAGAGGGTTGATGACAAGTCAAGAGGTTAAAGTGTTGTGGCCACCAATTTTATTTATTTATTTATTTTAATAATTTAGAAAGAGTAATTTATTTTTTATTTTTAATAATTCTATTAAATTATTTTATTGTACATATTTGATAACTTAAATTAAGTTAGTACATTGGTTATATTGAACACTTTTGCATGTGCAAGCTTTTAAAATTAATTATACACTGTCACATGAGTCATGAAACCTAAACTAGCTGGTAGCTCTCTAATTCAAATGTCATGACATGGTACCAAAAAAATAGCATTTGATGCCATAAAGAAAAATGTTGACCAATTACTAACGAATATCACATTGTGAAAAAAGGTTTCCTTTACTTTTTGCTATATAGTAGTGTTTTTTTTTTTTTTTAAATCTATTGCACTTACATTTGATATCTTTATATATTTGTCAAATTTCTTTATATATGAATCTTAGATCTTGTTTGGTAACTATTTTTGAAAATAGTTTTGTATAGAATAAAAATCTATTTATGAATTTTAAATATTTTAACATATTTTTAATGTTTTTAAATATGTTTTAAAAATAATTTTTATATCTAGTGCTTTATTTTTAATTATTTTATATATTTGTATAATTATTTTTTAAAATAATCCTTAAAAAACAAGTTAAAATAATTGAAAATAAATGAAAGATGTTATCTGAAAACACTTTATTTTTTGTTCTTAAGAACAGAAGACAAAAAACGATTTTCTGATTATCAAACATGTTTTCTTATTATTTTTTTTTTTTGAAGAACAAAAAACTATTCTCGAAAACAAATAACCTTATTTTCTTTGTATTTTATTCAACACAACAAATTAACCATATACTTTTAAAATATAATATACCTATTTTAAAAGAACCCAATGAGTGTGTATGTATATAGTAAAAAATTTGAAGGATTTTTGCTAATAAGTTATGCAATGGAGAGGGGACCGCTATGGAGAGTGCCAGACTTGTTTCTAACAAAAATTCAATCCATTTGCAAGGTCATGTTCACAAAGGTCCAACCCAAGCATATGCAACTTGTTAAGATACCAATGGAAGAGTAATTCCAAAAGCATTAGACCAAAAATTGATAGAACATGACGTTGTGTTGAGGTATGATAGATTTTGAAATTTTTATATATTGCAACTTGAGATACTTGGAAATGAAAACGATATTCATGATTTGCTTTCAAAAAGCTAATCTCCTTTTAAAGTAAATGGATGGTACTTGAATCCTAAAGTCCATTCATGAGAGCAAATTCAAAGAATTTATGGTTTCCTAAGAATTTGACTATCTAATCATCTACGTTAATTTATATTAGTCCTTTTTGTTTAAACTTGGTTTGCTTTTTATTTAAATAAAAAAAAATCTGACCACTTAATTCAAAAGAAAAAAAAATCATTTCCAATAATATTATATATATATATATATCCATGAAGAAGGACTAACATTTGTTAATATTAATTAATGGGATTAATTGACTAAAAGGGATAAAAACTAACCTTCCCCACTCGAAGAATAACCTATTTTTTACATAAATATCCTTTTAACATTTTTATTATTTATATATGTGTTTTGAAAGAAAGGATTACTTTTGCAAGAATAAAATGAGAGTATTTTTGTCCAAAATGGACATTTTTTAGGTTGAATAAAGATGAAAGGTTAATTTTCCAAAGTGAGGATGATTTCATCCCCTTTAATTGCTTATTCCACATTAATGTGACATTGAAATTTGAATTCTATCAAATTGAAAAAGTTAATGTTTTTTTAGGTATAATAGAGCATAACTTGTCCTTGAATTAATTAAATTTTGATAATTTTTTCATATCCAAACAATTCTAATTGCCAAAGAAGCATTCACTTACATACCAATAGAACTTTGGAAAAACAAGGACCTATCCTTCAATTAACTAGTTTCCGTTTGGATCACAAAAATGGATAATATTAAGGAACGTAATGCCCACTTGTTCCTAACAAAAAGTCAATCTATTTGCAAGGTGGCAAACATAAAGATCTACTTAATAGGGGTTGGGTCCATCATATATGATTATATCTAACTTGTTGGAAGGGTAATTTTAAAGTCATTAGATCAAAAATGATAAAACACGGCATTGTGTTATGACATCTTGATATACTTGGGAATGAAAATGATATTCATGATTATTATTTTTTATATATAAAAGAAAGTTCTAATTTCAAATTACTTTTGAATCTGTCTGTGGGAAAGACAATCTCTTTTTAAAGTAAACAGATGATAGTTTTGTATCCTAAAATTCATTCATAGACGCAAACTAATCTGAAGAGTTCATACTTTTTTAATAGTTTTGACTATCTAATCATCTATGTTAATTTACATTAATCCCTTTCCCTTGAACTTGGGTTTTTATTTGTTATTTTTTTTTCATTTTCAATAATTATAAAAAGTAAAAAAATAATGGAGAAACCTATTCAAAACGTTGTTGAAGAGATCTTTGTTCTCAAATAAATTAGTAGAATAAATAAAAACAAACTCTGAATCTGGTAAATTCATAGATGATTCATGGTGATCATCCGAGATGGGCCGAGGAGGCGATAGGAGCTAGGGCTCCTAGCAAAGCTGCACCCTTGATGAACCTCATCAGAACTGTCCATTTCCAGTAACACCTTAAGAAAAATTTCCACTTTGCATGGAAGCACAAGAGGCCCTCCATTGTTGTACCCATATTCTATCTCAGCCTCTTCTAGGAGTGCTCTGAATAGAGGATGGTTGGCATACTCAGTTTTGACCACAAACCTTTGTTTCCCATGTCCAACGTACACTGAGAAGCAGCCCTCTGGAGCAACCCGCCCCTTCTTCACCCCTTCAAGAGAGGCTATGTGGCCAGGCCTTGACTTGCTTTTCATAGAAGAATGATGGGTTCTTGATAAAATCCTCCCATGACCAAAAGATTTGAATTGCTCCCATGTCTTCTTCATCAGACCTTTTTTCTGTCTGCTCTTAGTTTCATCCATAAATATACTGTGGAGGAATAGCGGTGTAGAAGGATTAATGAGGAAGAAAAGTGAGGGAGAATGTGTGGATCTTAGAGCTTAAAAATCAGTTCATGGACTTATATGAAGATCATATATATATAGCCCACTTGTGATTGATGAATTTAAATTCCTACAAAGACACGAAGAGGCCAGTTTATGTGAATGTGAGCATGCTCGGTCAGTCTAATTTGAAAATTTGAAGCATTGAAGGTCAATTATTTGGGGCAGGACCTTCGCATGCCCTTGCAACTTGTTATAGTGGGTAATCGTTAAACAATGATGCGATGAGGAGATTCACGACAGGCAGCCTGTCGCTTTGAGGACTAATTTGTGCCATTACTTCACTCGAAAATGACATTCAGCCGACGTCGGGAGTGATTTCAACTAAAACGTTTTAGTTTGTAGCGTTTTTCAAAAAGTGATTTTTCCCAAAATCAGCTTTCAAGTGATTTTTCAAGAATCATTTCGAGTCATTTTTGAAATTTTAAAATTTTTGTCAAACCTAATTTCTAATTCTTTCAACATCACAATGCTTTTTAGCAAAATCAGCCGGCAAGTGATTTTTCAAGAATTATTTCAAGCCATTTTTGGAATTTTTATATGTGATTTTAAAATTTTTGTCAAACCTAATTTCTAAGTCTTTCAAAATCACTCTTAATTAGATTTTTAATGTAAATGATTTAATTTTATATTAAACATGTTCAAATATTAAATGCTATATGTTGAATGTTGAAGACAAATTTTAAGGATGTTTGATTAAAACTTTCAAACGTGCTCATTTTGACTTCCATCTTTAAGCTTTCCTCATATAATACATCATAGCTAGGTAATATCTATATTATGGAAATCAAATTCACCCTTATAATTTGCTTTAATTTATTAAGAGAATCATAATCGAAGTCTACTATAAATGTAACAAGCAACAAAAACAAGAAGATTATTATTGTCTTTATTCTCATAGGAGTCCTCAAACTCATAATCACTAGATTCAATATCACTCCAAATTGCTTGCATTTCTTTCTTGATATTTTTGAGAATATGATCACAAATCATGTATCATACTCTCCTACAATTAGAACATTCTATTTTTTTCAATGTTTTCAGAATCGTACTGGATATTGAATCGAAAAAGTTACCAGTTCACTGTTCACTGGTCGGATCGGTGATGTCATAAATATATATTATATTTTATTAAAATTAAAAATAATTATAAAATATTTAAAATATATAATTAAAAAATAAATAATATTTATAATATTATTCATTCATTTTTATATAAATGTATTAATGGTTTAAATTTATTAAACAAAATATATACAATATTTAAATATGAAAATATATTCAAAATGGTAAAAAAAAAAAAAAAAGTCGTATTTAAGTACGAAAACAAATTGAAAATGAAAAAAAAAATTATGTAATTTATATATATATATATATATATATTATTTTTTGAAATAGCCTATGTAGTAATTATATGTTAAAAATTAACACAAACAAAGATGCAACATAGTGGAGTGGCTATGACCATTATGAGGCAAGAGCAAAGTTGATTTTTGCTTTTAAATCCCTTTACCTTATCCCATATCGAAAGTGAGAGGAAAAATAAAGTAACTCTTCTCAACTAATTGAAGCAGGTGCTCAAGCCAAGTGGTTGGTGGGCCTTATAGCATGGTACTTAAGTAGGAAGCCCATTTTGCAAGAAGGGTAGGCAATTAATGTGTCGATTCTCCAACCCTCCGCCCTGCCCACGATTCAACCATCGGCTTAAGCAGTTCACCACCGGTCCAATTGATAGTTGGCCCAAAAGGGGGAATCGGACGAGAAAAGTCACCGGTCGGACCAATTGAACGGACTGGTCCGACCAATCGAACCGACTGATCTGATCCGATTTTTAAAACATTGATTTTTTTTTTTTTAAATGAACAATGCACTTTTTTTTTTTTTTCTTTTTCTTTAGTTTGAAATCTTTTTCTCTTTGCTGAGTCTAATTTTTATGAGCTTGAGTTGTTTTCTTTAACTTTTTAGCAAGTAGAGAAAGTTGAGTAAAAATTAAACATTTATCATTAGGTTCTTCAGACTTGTTACCTTCATTCATAGAAATTAACTTTAAAGGCTACACCCTTAGACTTCTTAGAAGTAGGTATAGAATTCTCAAAAGTTGAGGGACCCACAAGTTTATTAACTCTCATAATGTCAATGTCCTTATATTTTAGAGTTAAAAAAAAAAAATTGTAACTACCTTAGATACAAGGTTTTTTCCCCCTAGATCATTGAAACTAGAGCAGTCAACAATATCAATCAACTCATCATAGAAATAAAAAAATATTTCATATTCTTATTTTTTATATTCCCAAAGTTATTTGTATTTTGGAAAACTTCATAACAAAAGTGTCCTCATGAGTGACACAAAAGATCCTAAGCCTTTGTAGCATGTTTATATGTTGCTATCTTGTGAAACCCATTAGGACTCTTCCAATTAAAGATATTACAGAGAGCCTTGACATTTGTCTCATTGTCAAATTTATCTTATTTATATTTGAGCTTCAATTCCTTAGAGGCCTCCAACCAAATTTAATAATATTCTAAATTTGTTCACCTTATATTTTCAAAATTAATTCCATAATTAGGATAATTATTTCTATGAAAGTATGGTGAATTGTATATGGATGATCCCACTCACTGTAGTTCCATGAATCAAGATTAAATAAGAATAAAAATTTAAAATTTTAAAATCTAACTTACTCTTACACTAACTAAAAGTTCAAATCTTAATTCCTAAAACTACATGGGGAAGGGAATAGGTAGTCTTGATTTTATACCCAAAATTTTAGTTCATTTTATGATTAAAAATTTCTTTATTCAATGACATATCAAGATTTTAGAATAAATCCAATCATATGATAAACACATGATGTACATGGAAAACCACCTAGAGTCTAGGAGAAACTTTGCAATTAAAAAAAAACACCATGGTCCAATCAACTATGCACAAAGAGAATTCATTAAATATGAATTTAAGTATATATATATGTAAACCAGATAGCACCTTCTCTCAAGAGTGTTATATTGGTCAACATCTACACTGGTCTTCATGCCATAAGAGGATGTTGTTAACCTCCATAAACAAGTCTCAATCAAGAATGAGGTTCTTGAGAATGTTAGGAACATGAAAGGAATAATAATAATATTGTTCTAGGGCATGTAAGTAGGTTTATAGTCTTAAAACCATAGCAAGTTGGGCCAATGATACGAGAAAAATCAAATTAAAAATATGAACCAAATAAAAAATAATGAAAATATGAAAAGAAAAAAGTCTCAAGCACTTGAATGCACCTTTCCGGCACTTGAGTACTCATTTCTAGTGTTTTTAACTTGTTGGTTGTTTCATATTTTAATGAATCTAAAATACACAATTAAAATCGGTCACACAAATAAACTCAAGTGCCATACTTCCTTAAAAGACTCTTAATATGAATTGATGATGATCTAGAATTTTTTAAGTTAGTGTAAATCCCAAAAAAATACGAAGAGTAGATTTAGTAATGTTTAAAACAAAACTACTTACTTAAGCTAGCTAATCTAACTCATTAATAATAATAAGCAAAGAATATAAAAAATCCTAATTTTCTCTTAGTAATTCATGTCAATAACATCATGTTATTGATCTATATAAGCTAATTTCCTACTCAATACATAATAATTAAGGTTTGGACTCAATTTCAACTTCCTAATTTCACTAGCTGACCCCTTACATCAGACACAACCACATGCTAAAAACTTTTAGATCTAATTAAACTACTCTATAAAGATCCCAAATTAAAGATTAATGTCTCATCTTAAGAATACGAAAAAAAAAAAAAAAATGAAGAGGTTCTCAATATATGGAAACTGAACATATAGAAAATGATAGCATAAAAGGGTGAAAGTGTAAAGTCTTCTATACAATATATGGCATCAAATATGTTATACATAGAAGAAAGATTGACTAAAACATCTTATATATGTTATTTAAAAGTGATATTAACTTAATTATAAGTTTTGATATATTTAATAGAATGGAATATATTGGCCATGCACATAGAAATCCAATTTGAATGGATTGAACCCAAGTCAAATACAACCTAACTTAGCCTTTGGACAACCTTGGGCAATAATTTTAACCCTAAAGTTGGGTTGAGATTGAGTTTTTTCAACCGGAACTCAACTTGGATTGAGTTCAAGTTAAGGTTTGAACAATTTGAGTTTAACCTAAATTTGATTTAATATTTTTATAATATTTATAATTTATATTATTTTATATAATAACATTTATTCTATTTATTTTCTTTTTAGATTTTACGAAAAGCATCAAATTATAATTCTATCATATACTTTTCCATTTTTTAGAAATACATATAAATTTATTTTCACTTTTGTTATTATCTTAAAATTGTAATTGTTCTATTTACTTTTTAAATTATGGTACAAATATATATTTTTTTTAAAAAAATAATTATAGATGGATTGTGAATCCAAAGATGAAAATTTCTGTTTTTTTGGGCGAAATTTCGTGTTTCGGGCGGCGGCGAAACGAAAGAGGAGGGCGAAATATCGACGGCAGAAATATCCATAAATTTCTCCAAAAATCGGAGAAATTTCGGTAAAAAGAGAAATTTCGGCGATTTTTTGAAAAAATCGCCTCCAGTTGGAAAATTTCGGAGAAAAATCGTTTTGTATCATTTTATTTTGACGATTTTTCGCCGATTCTGTGAAAAAAGATTTGTACCTCTAACACCAGAATCTGAATGGACACGTTAATGGCGGGACCATCGGCGGTGTGGTCAAGTTACACAGCCACGGCTCGGACGGTGGTGTTAGGGCTTGGAGGAGAGTTAGGGCAGGTGAAGAGTGGTTGATTTCGTGGCAGAGAGAGAGTTGAGGCGATGGGTCCGGCGAGCAGCGGCGATGATGTTGGAGCTGGCTTTGGCGAGGTCAAGACAGAAGTCGCGGCCGAGGGCAGAGGAACCGCCGGTGACCATGACCACCTTGCCTTCTAGGCGGTGCCATGGCTGGAGGTGGTTGGAGACTTTGTTCACCATTGGGTCTCTGGCATCCATTAAACCTTTTCATTATGATATTTTTTTCTATTACCTATTTTTATAATATTGTCTTTTTTTAATATGCCTTAATAAAGGAATAAATATTTTTTTTTATTGGATCTTTTTATAATTTATTAAAAAAAAAATTACTCTTCTAATATTTCTTAATTTTCGATATTAGAAGAGCAATTATTTCTAAATGTAATATATTAGATAAAAGAAAAAATTACATTTTTCTTGAAGAATTTTTTTTAATATATTCCTAAATTATTAAAAGCTTGTTATTTTTTATTTTTTATTTTATATGTTAATAACTTATTAGGAAGATTGTTATTATTTTCTTTTACAGTCTAGAATGAAGGGATTTAAATGAAAAAGGAAATAATGGATTTGGAACAGAGGGAATTTTTAGAAGGAAAGAATTTTAAAGGATTTGATTGGATACTTTTGAAGTTTTTAATTTATGAGATTTTAATTTTATTAAAGTAAACTTTCTTTTTTTCAATGCTGACTTATTACTCTTACCTTTTCTCTTTAAATTTAAATTAATATATACATTTTTGTCTTTTGCACTTGTATACTATTTCTGGCATCTTTTTTTTTTGTGTGGAACTTTTGTGGAATTTTTAATGATAGAATCTTCTCGAATAAATTATTTTAAATATGTATGAGGTTTCTTTTCTTTCTTTTTTCAATATAATAGATGCCCAAATAGAGTGGAAGAAAAAAAGAATTTGCTACAATAATGAATGTATTTTTTTAGTATTTTTATTAGAATAAATAATTCTCCAACTTGAGTGAATTCCTAATTTTAATATCACTTATATCATTGTAGTTGTTATCTATTTTTATATCAAGTCTTTCATGAAGCTTCATAACGAGTGTACAATTACAAAATTCACATTTCTTATCGACCGATATGATATAATTACATTTAATATCGTAAATTATATTATACATATATCAAATTCTTCAACAAAAATTGTCTATTATATTTCTAATTACATTGCTATGAGGTTTTTCTTACATTTCCATGAGTTTTGATCAAATTTTGACATATCGAAATTTTTTTCGAAAATATCCGCCGATATTTCTCCGATATATCCGTAAAATCAAGTTACCATATATCCGTGATTACCGACATTTTCATCAAGTTAATCAACCCAACCTTCAAAAAATGTGATTGGGTTGAGTAATTGATTTAGGTTAAAGTTTGGGTTGGATTAGGTTTAAGTTGGCCATCAACCGTAATCCAACCCGCCCAAATTGCAGCCTTACATGTAGGAAAGGATCAAATAAGAATAGGAAATCTTAACATAAATAGAAATGCTATCCTAGGATACTAATTAGCTTAATTTATATATGAAAATGTATAATAGATGAAGAGAAAATTGTAAGTTGATTTAATTAACTATAAATTAAGTATCTTATATATAATTATAAATTGTAAATTAACTATAAATTTATTCCATCTTTCTTCTATATATAATATATGGTATCAAGTATCTTATATATAGAAAGATAGAATAAAATATCACATATATAAGATATTTTATTCTATCATACTTCTATATGTAAGATATTTGATACCATATATTATATATATAAAATATCTTATATATGTGTGATATTAAAATTTTTAGATATTTAATAGAATGGAATATATTAGCCATTGAGGAAGGAAACGATTTCATCAAATGAGAATAGAAAGTTTAACATAAATGCCATTCTAGGATATTAATTAGCTTGATTTATTTATGGATATGAATATTAAGAAGGTATATATATGTGATAGTATATGTTAAAATAATTGCAAAGAAAGAAAAGAAAGATCAAACACCCAATATGAAAGTCTTCTCAATTTGCCATGTCTCTATAGCTATGTTGTCCATCATCATCATCAGCACTAATCTGATGATTCCATTTTATACTGGTTTGTTTGATTTCTTCTAACTTATCATCTCTTTTAAATATAATTTAAAGTTGAAGATCTCTCCTTTTGTTTTGCCTTCTGTTTGTGATGTCATATAATTCCAGTGGTAGCAGCAGAGACAAACTGTTCAAATGGCGATATCGTGATTGCACAGTCAAGAGTCGGCACTCTACCAAGTGGGATACCGTCTTTCAGTGTGGAGATCACGAATGCATGCGCCAGAGGCTGCTCCATCTCCAATCTCCATTTGAAATGCGGTATGTTTGCTTCGGCAGTTCTGGTGAACCCTAAAATATTCAAGCGTCAGGATGTTGATGATTGCCTTGTCAATGGTGGAATTCCTTTAGCCGCGGGTTCTACCATCTCCTTCAAGTATGCCAACACTTTTCAATACCCTCTTTCACTTGCTTCTGCTACATGCGGCTAGATCAATACCCATCGAAGAGTTAAAAAAAAAAAATGGGGCAATCATTATGTATTATACGTACAATTTATACATTGATCTCTTTTTTTTTTGGTAATATTAATCTTATTTAATTCCACCTTAATTTCATATATTTATTATCATAATTCAACTGTCTAGACTTTACCATACACTTATTTAATGACCAAGATTATCAAATTCGTGGCAACTTGTTATTTGTGGGAGGCCTATTTTATTCTCATTTCCAAATTTGAGTCAACTTTCAATAAATCATTGACATGTTAGAAATTAATAAAACCATTTTTCTGAAGGCTGTAATGATTAAAAATGAAGGTTGTTTACTACTAACATTTTTTTAAATATCTAAAATACGGACTTGTTTGTTGAAGTAAAACGATTTTCTCACAACCATTTTTTACTTTCATGGATAAACAATGTGATATTTGTTTTTACGCTTTTTCACTTTTTTTTTATAAGAAAAATACAGAAATTAATATTTTGATATAAATTTGAACCATAAAAAATATAGAAAACAATTCTCAATTTTGGTACCAAAAAACTTAGTGTTTCCCATTTGGGTGACATATATTGGGTCAATGGAATCTTTAATACAAACAATGTTAATAAGGAAATTTAAGATTGCAATAACAAATCAACTAAGAAATATTCTATACAATATTCTTTACAAAATTTAGTCTATACTAATTAGGAATTTGGGATACTTTTTAACAATTTCTACCTTGGATCAATTTCTATCAAGTCAACCTTCCATTTCTCCATAACACAAGCTTTTTGTATCATATCCCCATGATAGAACAATCGACTCAACGTTCAACTAAAATTTCTTATGTGCTCTATTTGTATTGGCTCTTTCAAAGATCTTTAACTCAAAGTTTTTATACCATTTTTTTTTTTTTTTTTGTAAAAAACCATGACAAAGAATAATAATAGAGGAAAAAGAATAAGAGACGAAAAAAAGACACACAAAACATATAACAATTTACATGGTTTCGACTTCAAGCCTACATCCACAAGCGAAGACAAAGAAGAGCTTTCACTATTGTTGAAGGAGATTACAATCCTTGAACTCTCAAAACCTAAAGTCCCAATTAGACTTAAAAAGAAACCATTATTATTTTGATCAAAATCTCTTCCTATATTTTTTTTTTCTATTTACTAAAGAAGATTTCATATAGCAAAGTAAGAGTATAATTGTTAAAGATGTCTATTTCTAAAAGAAGATTTCACAATAGGGTATTTTCTTTATAATGATAGAAAACCCACTAACAAGAATATTTTTTTTTTTTAGGAAACTATCAATAACTTTCCAATTTACTCAAATATCGAATCTGAAATATTTTCCAATAATCTCAACCTTTGCTTCCTAAGATTCAAACAAACTCAAAAGTCTTCCATGTTAATTTGTTCCCACATCCTGAATGAGCTTTTAGATACTATTAACACCAATTAAGTCGAAATAATGCTAATAGCACTTTGTGCAATCACATCCCTAATAAAATACATTCTGACATTAATATGTTTGGTCCTCTCATGGAATATCTGAATTTTAGTCGAATTTATGACATTTTTACTATCACAATACACAATAATTAACTCTTGTTGTAAGCCTAGATAGCCAAACCCTTAAACCAAATAGTTTCTTTTACTGTTTCTGTGGTCGCCATGTATTATGCTTCAATGGTTGACAAAACAACTATATATTACAAAGTTGTTTTCCAACTAATAATACTATCATATAAAGTGAATACATATCCTGTTAGAGAATTTCTTTTATCCAAATCTCCAGAATAATCAGATTAATCAACATAACCAACAATTTCCCTAGAGATGTCACTACTTTTATCATATACTAAGCCAACATGTAATGTTCCTCTCAAGCATTCATTTCACTACTTACAAATGGATTTTTCTAGGGCAATTCATATACTTACCACACTAACTGCATGTGAAATATCTTATCTAGTGCAAACTATGACATACATAATGCTCCTAACTACATTAGTATAAGGAACATGTCTCATGTGCTCTTTTTTTTCTTTGGTCTATGGTGATAAAGCACTTGAAAGTTTGAAGTGAGCTACTAGTAGAGTACTCATTGGTTTTTACCCTTGTATTCCAAAACGTTTCATTTCTTAATGTACTTTTTATATTATAAGCACAAATTTCCTACTTCTCAATCTTTATGGATCTCCACACCCAACATATTTTTTGCAACTCCAAGGTCTTTCATTTCAAACTCTCCTTGAAGTTGAGTTTGCAGTATGTTAGATTTGAAACATATTCTTATAGGCAATTAATATGTCATCAATATATAACAATAAATAAATTAAAGAACCATAAAACAACTCCTTGTGATAAACATAATTGTCATACTCACTCCTATGATAACCATTACTAATCATAAAAATATCAAACATTTTATATCACTGCCTAGGAGATTGCTTCAAACTATAAAGAGATTTCTTTAACAAATAAATATGGTTTTCCTAAACCGAAATAATGATTCCTTCAAGTTGATGTATATAAATTTATTCTTCCAACTCACCATGTAGAAAAACAATTTTGATATCAAGTTGCTCTAACTTTAAATCAAATAAAGCAACCATAATAAACAATACCCTGATTGAGCTATGCTTCACAACTAGAGAAAACATTTCATTGAAGTTCATACCCTCCTTTTGTGTATATCCCTTTGCAACCAAGTGTGCTTTAAACTTAACATCCTCCAATCCTAGAATTCCTTCCTTTCTTTTGAAGACTCATTTGCAATCAACAATCTTTTGATTTTTAGGTTTCTCAACTAGTTGCCAAGTATGGTTATTTTGAAGAGATTCAATCTCCTCAATCATAGCAACAATCCACTATGTAGACTCTCTACTAGTGATGACTTCATGATAAGTGTGAGGTTCCTCATTTTCAATGTTTTCCGCCACACTAAGTGCACAAACAACCAAATCTACATAAACATACTTTTGTGGTGGTTTAATAGACTTCCTCATTCTTTCTCTTACTAAACAATATTGTTGCTCTTATGGTGCATTTTCTTTATCATCAAGATATTGCATTTATTTCTCCTTTGGCTTTATTGAAATTGTTTTTGATATGGTTTTTGAAGCTTTAGGCACAAACTCCATCTTCTCCCTCACACTGGGGTTATTTCCTACATAAAGTTGCTCATTTCTAGGACTCAAACTTATAGACTCATTAAAAGTCGTATCCCTACTAATAAGAAATGTGGAGGATTTTAAATATGGGTATCATAACTTGTACACTTTCACTCCATCTGTATATCTTAAGAATATGCATTTCCTCACCCTTGGTTCCAATTACCTTCATTCATATGAGCATAAGGAAAACAACAAAAAATTCTTAAATTTGCATACTTAGAAGGAGGACTAAACCATACCTTTTTAGGAGTCCTACAAAAAGAGATCTATTCATAAGATAACAAGCTAAATTTACTACTTCAACTCAAAATTCCTTTAACAACCCTCCATTCAAAAGCATGCATCGTGCTCTCTCTAAAAGGGTTTTATTCATCCATTTTTCTATGAAGTATGTCTAATTATGTTGTGTCTCACAATACCTTCATTCTTGAAAAACTCCTAGAATTTGTAGAGTCATAAGATTATAAGTTCTATTATAGTTTTGATTGCAATAATTTTTGTGAGTAGTTATGATATGTATGATTTTACTAATTTTTTCATAAAATAAATATCTCTTGCATATGTTATATATATAACTTGTTTAATTTTTCTAAAGTTCTAAAAGTATGAGATATATGCTAAATTCTTATCTGGTCAAAATGTACATAACTTATATTAAGTTGCAAAAATAAATTATACTTTACATTTAAGAAATTAATTATCACTATGCATATGCTATAACCAATCACATTACATACATTGTTATGATATAATAAATTGTTGAACTTTTTAGATATTAATATCTGATGTGCATGATAATACGCACAAGATATTTCATGCAATTTTGTTAATGACTACACACCACTTGTGTAACAAAGGGAATGTTTAAAAGTGAGATTGTGAGTTTTGATATCTAGCTATATATATAAGTCATCACTTTACTAAACCCTCGATAAACTTTCTTAGTTTAGTGTTTTGCATGATAAAATGAAATGAGAAGTTAGTGAACTGGTAGAGAATGTTTTCCAACTTTTTGACAATAAGTTTCAAAAACAATTTTATAATGTTTTTTTACAACAAAATTCTTTTTGAAAATTTGGAATGTTTTGAACTTGTATGTTATATAAAACATTTTATCAAAAAGATTTTTATTGTAAAAAAACATCAATTTGTTTTTTAAATTATTGTAAAAAAGTTGGAAAATATTTTCTAATAGTTGATAACTTCCCATCTCATTTTATTAGGCAAAGCACTAAACTAAGAAAATTTATTGAGCGGGTGTTTGGTAAACCAATTTAATAACTTAAAGTGACTTAATAATTTAATTTAAGTCATTAACTAAATTAAACATGTTTAATAAAATAACTTAATGATCCGATTTAACGTCAAAAAACAACTTTAAATAATAAATAAAAATAATTAATTTATTCTTAAATTCAATTTTTTATTTTACTTTTTTATTTGTATTTGTTATAATTACATCCACAATATTTTTTGTTGCTTCATAACTTCCATTGTTATTCAACCTCTTTTACCCTAATTATAATTTATGAGGATAAATATCTCAATTTAATGATTTAAAATAAATTTTAAATTAATTTTATCAAATAACCTTAATATTTAAAATAAAATTTAAGTAATAAATTTGAAGTCAACAACTTAAGTATTATTTAACTTTAAATCAATTCAAATCATTAAATAATAAATATTAAGTTTTACCAAACAACCTTAAATCTACACATTAATAACATTGTCATCCACCTACCAAAATTAAAATTAATGGTACACCTCACACATGTCTACCTCAACATGTGAACCGTCATCAAAACCATGTCTTCGTATCAAAACCTACTTTTACCTCTACCAATTACTCCACATAAATGGAATCTCATGTTCTTTTTTCTTTCTTTTTTTAACCAAAAAAATAAAATAAATTACAAACTGTCAACATAATAATTATTATCTTGATTGGGTTCTTATTTTAAACATGTATTCCATTTTTTTTATTCTAAGTTTTATTTAATTCAAATGTCAAAGCTTGATAAATAAGATATAATTTTTTTTTTCTTTTGAATATCATATCAAGTTCACCGTCCACAAGACGGTGATGTCAAGATTCAACAATTATGCAATGTGTTGGTACTCAGAATTAATTTTTAAGGACAATTTTTTTAACTCAAATTGAAGTTGACTTTATTCATCATTATATATATTTAAAACCTTATTTTGAAGGAAAATTAATAATAATAAAAAAAACTTTATTTTTATATTTAGTAGGTTTTTTTAAAATCAAAATAATAAAAATTGATTTTTTTTTTTTTTCAAATTTTTGCATTTATCTTCCATAATTCAACTAATATATATATATACATTTTTAACTTTATTTTTAGATTTAGTGGGTTTTTCTATAAGAATTAAAAATATATATATTTTTATTAGCTTTTTTTTTCATCTTTATTTTTTTAGTATCCAAATCCGATTAATGAGTAAAAGTAAAGCATTGTTGGCCATTAGAGACAATTTTGTTCCCCTCTCCGTTTTGAATATTATTTTGAAAAGAAACATATTTAAAAACATCGTATCTTATACTCTGTTTAGTTGTGATTTTAAGAATCACTTTTAACTTAAAAAGTGTTTAAAAATATATTAGATGTTTAGTAAAATTTATAAAACACTTTTAAAAATTTTAAAAATCACTTATAATGTTTTATGCAAAAAAAAAAAAACATTTTATTAATGATTTTCTTAAGAATATTTTCTAAAAAAAACATTTTCACTAAAAACACTTCAAATAAAAATACTTTCACACGCACTCTTAAGTGCATTTGGTAATAATGCATTAGTAGTAATTTTGTGAAATATTTATAGTCTTTCTAATATTTAAAATTTTTTATTTTTTAAATATTAAAAAATTAAAAATACTTCTTAAAATCATTACTAAATAGACTCTTAATTTTATCAAGAATTTAGAAAACTAATAATTTATTGGTTCTTCTAACTTTCATGTTTTCTATTAAGAATACATTTCAAATTTTCTATTAATTAAAATAAATAATTATTTAATATTATAATTACGTGGCATATTTTTAACCACACAATTTATAATTTTATTTGTATTACTATTTTATAAGGAAGATAGAAAATGACTTGTCTTCCAAAAACTTATATGTATCTCCTATGTCACCATTTAAACAAGAAGAAGGCATGCTAGCATGATGCATTTGAAATATTTTTTAAAATGAAAATATTAATCAATACGATTATCATATACGAAATAATATAATCTATTTAAATAAATTTAAATATTATATCTGACTTAGCTATTAATAATAAAATTATTTATTATGTTTGTGAAAGATGACAGATTATATTAAGAAAATCATTCAAGCGGCGTAATTCATCGGTAACCTTAACTTTATTTTGTAATCATAAAAAATCGATTAAAATAACCTTTATACAAATAATCTTATATTTCATTTGATTCCTCATAAATATTCAATAAAAAAAATTTACAATCGCTACCTTGGGCGATTATTTCTATGTATTACCTAAAGGGGTTATAATTTAGATGGTAATGTTAGTAAAATTAATCTTGGTCATAATTTATTTCCCCTAGATCATTGAAACTAGAGTAGTCGACAATATCAATCAACTCATCATAGAAAAAAAAAATTCACCTTCTTATTTTTTATATTCCCAAAGTTATTTGTATTTTGGAAAACTTCATAAAAAACTGTCCCCATGTGTGACGCAAAAAATCCTAAGCCTTTGTAGCATGTTTATATGTAGCTATTTTGTGAAACCCATTAGGACTCTCCCAATTAAAGAGATTATGGAGAGCCTTGATAGGAATGACAATTTCGCGGGTTTTCCGGGTCACCCGCCCTGCCCCGCCCCGATTAGAACGGGTATGGGAGCACAGCAATCGGGGATGGGACGGGTTCAGGTTTTTTTAAAAAACCCGAATCGGGTTCGGGGCGGGATCTGGTTTAGTAACAATATACCCCGCCCCGCCCCGAATATGGAATTACAATTTTACCCCCCATATATAAATATTTACTTCCTATCCTTTCTGGTCTTCCTCTCCCGTTTCCTCTCCCGTTTTAGGTTTTTTTCTCTCGTTTTAGGGTTCTCGTCCCTGGGGTTGTTGATGAGAACACAAGCGATGATGGAGGCGGAGCTATCTCGAATCACCTGAGACGACCTCATCATACTAGATTGCCTTGACCCCTTTCTGTACCAGTCTCCAATGTGAAGAAATGGCTTCCGCAAATCCCTCCCATCCTCGTTCTCGTCCCTGAAACTCATCCCTAATATGCAATCAGCAACTCAAGTGTTCGTCAAAATGCTAAAAGATGGTGTGTTTGGGACAGTTGGAGTACTCAATGCAGAAATCATCCGAAACTGCCATTTTCTCTATGGGAATCGTTTTAGGTATTTTTTTTTTTTGAATGTTGATTTTTTGGTTTGGGGTTTTTTTTGTAGTTTTTGGGCAAACGATGAGAGATTTGAATGTTGATTTGTTTGGTTTGGGGTGTTTTTTTGTCAATTTCTGGGCAAAAGATGAGAAATTTGTTGGTGATATTTGGGATTGTCCAGATTTGTAATCTGATAGCAACAAGGTGGTTTTTTTGCTAATTTATTCTCCTCATTTCAGCAGTCTGTAACTCATTTCTTTTCAACTGTTTTTGGGCAACTCGGGTTGGAACGGCCGGGGATGGGATTTTGATTATTATTTCAAAACGGGGATGAGATTACATACCCCGCCCGCCCCGGGTTTGGGACGGGGATGGGATTTATTTTGAATAAACGGGACGGGGTTGGGATGAGGGCGACCCGTCCCGAACCCGCCCCGTTGCCATTCCTAAGCCTTGACACTTGTCTCATTGTTTTCATTATTGAATTTATCTTATTCATATTTTAGCTTCAATTCTTCAAGGCCTCCAACTCAATTTAATAATATTCTAAATTTGTTCATCTTACATTTTCAAAAAAAAATCCATAATTAGGATTATTATTTCTATGAAAGTACGGTGAATTGTATATGGATGATCCCACTCACCGTAGTTTCCATGAATCAAGATTAAATAAGAATAAGAATTTAAAATTTTAAAATGTAACTTACTCTTACAATAATTAAAAGTTCAAATCTTAATTCCTAAAAACATGGGGAAGGGAATAGGTAGTCATGATTTCATACCCAAAATTTTAGTTTATTTCACGATTAAAAATTTCTTTATTCAATGACAAATCAAGATTTTAGAATAAATCCAATTATATGATAAACATATGATGTACATGGAAACCACTTATAGAGTCTTGCAATTAAAAAAAAAAAGGCACGATGGGTCCAATCAACTATGCACAAAGAGAATTCATTAAATATGAATTTAAGTATATATATGTAAACCAGATAGCACCTTCTCCAAGAGTGTTATATTGGTCAACAGCTACACTGGTCTTCATGTGTGTAGCATAGCATCAAGCTCAGACTCCTTATTAAACCTTTTAATGCCATAAGAGGATGTTGTTAACCTCCATAAACAAGTCTCGATCAAGAATGAGGTTCTTGAGAATGTTAGGAACATGCAAGGAATAATGATAATATTGTTCTAGGGCATGTAAGTAGGTTTATAGTCTTAAAACCATAGCAAGTTGGGCCAATGATACGAGAAAAATCAAATTAAAAATATGAACCAAATAAAAAATAAGGAAAATATGAAAAGAAAAAAGTCTCAAGCACTTGAATGCACCTTTCCGGCACTTGAGTACTTTTTTCTAGTGTTTTCAACTCGTTGGTTGTTTCATAATTTATTGAATCTAAAATACACAATTAAAATCAGTCACACAAATAAACTCAAGTACCATACTTCCTTAAAAGACCCTTAATATGAATTGATGATGATCTATAATTTTCTAAGTTAGTGTAAATCCAAAAAAAATACGGAGAGTAGATTTAGTAATGTTTAAAACAAATTCTACTTACTTAAAGCTAGCTAATCTAACTCATTAATAATAATAATAAGCAAAGAATATAAAAAATCCTAATTTTCTCTTAGTAATTCATGTCAATAACATCATGTTATTGATCTATATAAGCTAATTTCCTACTCAATACATAATAATTAAGATTTGGACTCAATTCCAACTTCCTAATTTCACTAACTGACCACATGCTAAAAACATTTCCTTCAAGTATGCCAACACTTTTCAATACCCTCTTTCACTTGCTTCTGCTACATGCGGCTAGATCAATACTTGTCGAAGAATTAAAAAAAAAAAATGGGGCAGTCATTATGTATTATATGTACAATTTATACATTGATCTCATTTTTTTTTTTTTGGTAATATTAATCTTATTTAATTCCACCTTAATTTCATATATTTATTATCATAATTCAACTGTCTAGACTTTACCGTACACTTATTTAATGACCAAGATTATCAAATTGGTGGCAACTTGTTATTTGTGGGAGGCCTATTTTATTCTCATTTCTAAATTTGAGTCAGCTTTCAATAAATCAATGACATGTTATAAATTAATAAAACCATTTTTCTGAAGGCTGTAATGATTAAAAATGAAGGTTGTTTACTACTAACATTTTTTTAAATATCTAAAATGCGGACTTGTTTGTTGAAGTAAAACGATTCTTTCACAAACATTTTTTACTTTCATGGATAAACAATGTGATATTTGTTTTTAGGCTTTTTCACCTTTTTTTTTTTATTTTAAGAAAAATACAGAAATTAATATTTTGATATAAATTTGAACCATAAAAAATATAGAAAACAATTCTCAATGTTGGTACCAAAAAACTTGAGTGTTTCCCATTCGGGTGACATATGTTGGGTCAATGGAATTTTTAATATAAACAATGTTAGTAAGGAAATTTAAGATTGCTGCAATAACAAATCAACTAAGAAATATCCAATATAATATTTTTTACAAAAAGAAGTCTATACTAATTAGGAATTTGGGACACTTTTTAACAATTTCTACCTTGGATCAATTTCTATCAAGTCAATCTTCCATTTCTCCATAACATAAGCTTTTTGTATCATATCCCCATGATAGAACAATTGACTCCACGTTCAAATAAAATTTCTTTTACATCATCTTATGTGTTCTATTCTTATTGGCTCTTTCAAAGATCTTTAACTCAAAGTTTTGATACCAATTTTTTTGTAAAAAAACAACAAAGAATAATAATAAGGGAAAAAGAATAAGAGAACGAAAAAAAGACACACAAAACATATAACAATTTACATGGTTTCAACTTCAAGCCTACATCCACAAGCGAAGACAAAGAAGAGCTTTCACTATTGTTGAAGGAGATTACAATCCTTGAACTCTCAAAACCCAAAGTCCCAATTACACTTAAAAAGATACCATTACTATTTTGATCAAAATCTCTTCCTATATATTTTTTCTATTTACTAAAGAAGATTTCATATAGCAAAGTAAGAGTATAATTGTTAAAGATGTTTATTTCTAAAAGAAGATTTCACAATAGGATATTTTCTTTATAATAATAGGAAATCCACTAACAAGAACATTTTTTTTTTTAGGAAACTATCAATAACTTTCCAATTTACTCAAATATCAAATCTGAAATATTTTCCAACAATCTCAACCTTTGCTTCCTAAGATTCAAACAAACTCAAGTCTTCCATGTTACTTTGCTCCCACATCCAACACCTATTAAGTCGAAATAATGCCTAAGGAACAAGCTTAGTCATCATATATGTGGGATTGTCCATCACATAAATTAATAGCACTTTATGCAATCACATCCCTAATAAAATACATTCTAACATTAATATGTTTGGTTCTCTCATGGAATATCTGATTTTTAGTCTAATTTATGACATTTTTACTATCACAATACAGAATAATCAACTCTTGTTGTAAGCCTAGATAGTCAAACCCTTAAACCAAATAGTTTCTTTTACTGCTTCTATGGTCGCCATGTATTATGCTTCAATGGTTGACAAAACAACTATATATTGCAAAGTTGTTTTCCAACTAATAATACTACCACATAAAGTGAATGTATATCATGTTAGAGATTTTCTTCTATCCAAATCTGCAGAATAATCAGATTAATCAACATAACCAACAATTTCCCTAGAGATGTCACTACTTTTATCATATACCAAGCCAACATGTAATGTTCCTCTCAAGTATTCATTTCACTACTTACCAATGGATTTTTCAAAGGCAATTCATATACTCTCCACACTAACTACATGTGAAATATCTAATCTAGTGCAAACTATGACATACATAATACTCCTAACTACATTAGCATAAGGAACATGTCACATGTGCTCTCTTTTTTCTTTGGTCTGTGGTGATAAAGCACTTGAAAGTTTGAAGTGAGCTACTAGTAGAGTACTCACTGGTTTTTACCCTTATATTCCAAAGTGTTTCATTTCTTAATGTACTTTTTATATGATTAGTACAATTTTCCTACTTCTCAATCTTTATGAATCTCCATACCCAATATTTTTTTTGCAACTCCAAGGTCTTTCATTTCAAACTCTCCTTGAAGTTGAGTTTGTAGTATGTTGATTTGAAACATATTCTTAAAGGCAATTAATATGTCATTGATATATAACAATAAATAAATGAAAGAACCATTAAACAATTTCTTGTGATAAACATAATTATCATACTCACTCCTACGATAGCCACTACTAATCATAAAAATATCAAACATTTTATATCACTGCCTAGGAGATTGCTTCAAACTATAAAGAGATTTTTTTAACAAATAAACATGGTTTTCCTATATCGAAATAATGATTCCTTCAAGTTGATGCATATAAATTCATTCTTCCAACTCACCATGTAGAAAAAAAATTTTGATATCAAGTTGCTCTAACTTTAAATCAAATAAAGCAACCATAATAAATAATACCCTGATTGAGTTATGCTTCACAACTAGAGAAAACACTTCATTGAAGTTCATACCCTCCTTTTGTGTATATTCCTTTGCAACCAAGTGTGCTTTAAACTTAACATCCTCCAATCCCGGAATTCCTTCCTTTCTTTTGAAGACTCATTTGCAATCAATAATCTTTTGATTTTTAGGTTTCTCAACTAGTTGCCAAGTATGGTTATTTTGAAGATATTCAATCTCCTCAATCTTAGCAACAATCCACTATGTAAACTCTCTGCTAGTGATGACTTTATGATAAGTGTGAGGTTCCTCATTTTCAATGCTTTCTGCCACACTAAGTGCATAAACAACCAAATCTACATAAGCATACTTTTGTGGTGGTTTAATAGACTTCCTCATTCTCTCTCTTACTAAACAATATTAATGTTGCTCTTATGATGCATTTTCTTTATCATCAAGATATTGCATGTATTTCTCCTTTGGCTTTATTGAAATTGTTTTTTATATGGTTTTTGAAGCTTTAGGCGCACAAACTCCATCTTCTCCCTCACACTGGGGTTATTTCCTACATAAAGTTGCTCATTTCTAGGACTCAACCTTATAGACTCATTTAGAGTCATATCCTTACTAATAAGAAATGTGGAGAATTTTAAATATGGGTACCATAATTTGTACTCTTTCACTCCATCTGCATTTCCTTACCCTTGGTTCCAATTACCTTCATTCTCATGAGCATAAGCAAAACAACAAAAAATTCTTAAATTTGCATACTTAGAAGGAGGACCAAACCATACCTTTTTAGGAGTCCTACAAAAAGAGATCTATTCATAAGATAACAAGCTAAATGTATTATTTCAACCCAAAATTCCTTTAACAACCCTCCATTCAAAAGCATGCATCGTACTCTCTCTAAAAGGGTTTTATTCATCCATTTTTCTATGAAGTATGTCTAATTGTGTTGTGTCTCACAATACCTTCATTCTTGCAAAACTTCTAGAATTTGTGGATCATAAGATTATAAGTTCTATTATAGTTTTGATTGTGAGAATTTTTGTGAGTAGTTATGATATGTATGATTTTACTAATTTTTCATAAAATAAATATCTCTTGCATATGTTATGTATATAACTTGTTTACTTTTTCTAAAGTTCTAAAAGTATGAGATATATGCTAAATTCTTATTTGGTCAAAATGTACATAACTTATATTAAGTTGCAAAAATAAATTATACTTTATATTCAAGAAATTAATTATCACCGAGCATATCTTATGTGCATGATAATACACACAAGATATTTCATGCAATTTTGTTAATGACTCCACACCACTTGTGTAACAAAGAGAAGGTTTAAAAGTGAGATTGTGAGTTCTGATATCTAGTTATATATATAAGTCACTTTACTAAACCCTCAATAAATTTTCTTAGTTTAGTGTTTTGCATGATAAAATGAGATGGGAAGTTAGTGAACTGGTAGAGAATGTTTTCCAACTTTTTGACAATAATTTTCAAAAACAATTTTGTAATGTTTTTTTATAACAAAATTCTTTTTGAAAATTTGGAATGTTTTGAACTTGTCTGTTATATAAAACATTTTATCAAAAAGATTTTTATTGTAAAAAACATCAAAAAATTGTTTTGAAAATTATTGTAAAAAAGTTGGAAAATATTTTCTAATAGTTCATTAACTTCCCATCTCATTTTATCAGGCAAAGCACTAAACTAAGAAAATTTATTGAGCGAGTGTTTGGTAAACCAATTTAATAACTTAAAGTGACTTAATAATTTAATTTAAGTCATTAACTAAATTAAGCATGTAGCGACCCGCACCCAACTATGTAGATATTGTCCGCTTTGGGCCCAAGGGAGCCCTCACGGCTTTAAAACGCGTCTACTTGGTTAAGAGGAGCCTCTACATATATAGCGCCAGGAACATTCTCCCCTATCCGATGTGGGATATCACAAACACCCCCCCATGCAGACACAACGTCTTCGTTGTGTCCCATGAGATTGTAGGGCCAAACAGACAAAGCCAAACAAACCCGCACATCGGGGTCGGGGATCAGCTCTGATACCATTTGTAACGGCCCGCACCCAACATATAGATATGTCCGTTTTGGGTCCAAGGGGGCCTTCACGGCTTTAAAACGCGTCTACTTGGTTAAGAGGAGTCTCTACATATATAGCGCCAGGAACATTCTCCCCTATCCGATGTGGGATATCACAAACACCCCCCCATGCAGACACAACGTCCTCATTGTGTCCCATGGGATTGTAGGGCCAAATAGACAAACACCCCTTACGGAGCCAAACAAACCCCCACACCGGGGTCGGGGATTGGTTCTGATACCATTTGTAACGACCCACTCTCAACCGTGTAGATATTGTCCGCTTTGGGCCCAAAGGGGCCATCACGGCTTTAAAACGCGTCTACTTGGTTAAAATGAGTCTCTACATATATAGCGCCAGAAACATTCTCCCCTATCCGATGTGGGACATCACAAACACCCTCTCATGCAGACACAACGTCCTCGTTGTGTCCCATGGGATTGCAGGGCCAAACAGACAAACACCCCTTACGGAGCCAAACAAACCCCCACACCGGGGTCGGGGATCGGCTCTAATACCATTTGTAACGACCCGTACCTAACTGTATAGATATTGTCCGCTTTGGGCCCAAGGGGGCCCTCACGGCTTTAAAACGCGTCTACTTGGTTAAGAGGAGTCTCTACATATATAGCGCCAGAAACATTCTCCCCTATCCGATGTGGGACATCACAACACCCTCTCATGCAGACACAACGTCCTCGTTGTGTCCCATGGGATTGCAGGGCCAAACAGACAACACCCCTTACGGAGCCAAACAAACCCCCACACCAGGGTCGAGGATCGGCTCTGATACCATTTGTAACGACCCACTCTCAACCGTGTAGATATTGTCCGCTTTGGGCCCAAAGGGGTCATCACGGCTTTAAAACGCGTCTACTTGGTTAAGAGGAGTCTCTACATATATAGCGCCAGAAACATTCTCCTCTATCCGATGTGGGACATCACAAACACCCCCCCATGCAGACACAACGTCCTCGTTGTATCCCATGGGATTGCAGGGCCAACAGACAAAGCCAAACAAACCCGCACATCGGGGTCGGGAATCGGCTCTGATACCATTTGTAACGACCCGCACCCAACCATGTAGATATTGTCTGCTTTGGGCCCAAGGGGGCCCTCACGGCTTTAAAACACGTCTACTTGGTTAAGAGGAGTCTCTACATATATAGCGCTAGAACATTCTCCCCTATCCGATGTGGGATATCACAAACACCCCACATGCAGACACAACGTCCTTGTTGTGTCCCATGGGATTGCAGTGCCAAATAGACAAAGCCAAACAAACCCGCACATCGGGGTCGGGGATCGGCTTTGATACCATTTGTAACGACCCGCACCCAACCATGTAGATATTGTCCGCTTTGGGCCCAAGGGGGCCCTCACGGCTTTAAAACGCGTCTACTTGGTTAAGAGTAGTCTCTACATATATAGCGCCAGGAACATTCTCCCCTATCCTCCGCTTTGGGCCCAAGGAGGCCCTCACGACTTTAAAACGCGTTTACTTGGTTAAGAGGAGTCTCTACATATATAGCGTCAGAAACATTCTCTCTATCCGATGTGGGACATCACAAACACTCTCTCATGCAGACACAATGTCCTCGTTGTGTCCCATGGGATTGCAGGACCAAACAGACAAACACCCCTTACGGAGCCAAACAAACTCCCACACCGGGGTCGGGGATCGGCTCTGATACCATTTGTAACGACCCACTCTCAACCGTGTAGATATTGTCCGCTTTGGGCCCAAAAGGGCCATCACGGCTTTAAGACACGTCTACTTGGTTAAGAGAAGCCTCTACATATATAGCGCCAAGAACATTCTCCCTATCCGATGTGGGATATCACAAAGCATGTTTAGTAAAATAACTTAATGATACAACTTAACGTCAAAAACAACTTTAAATAATAAATAAAAACAATTAACTAATTCTTAAGTTCAAATTTTTATTTCACTTTTTTATTTGTATTTGTCATAATTATATTCATGATCCTTTTTGTTGCTCTATAACCTCAATTATTATTTGACCTCTTTTGTCATAATTATAATTTATGAGAGGATAAGATAATTTAAAATAAATTTTAAGTTAATTTTATCAAATAACTTAAATATTTAAAGTAAAAATTTAGTAATAAACTTTAAGTCAACAAGTATAATTTAATTTAAAATCAATTCAAATAATTAAATAACCTTAAATCTATACACCTTAATAATCATTGCCATCCACCAACAAATTAAAATTATTGGGTACACCTGGCACATGTCTACCTCTAACCTTTGAACCGGTCATCAAAATCATGTCTTTGTATCAAAACCTACTTTTACCTCCACCAATTATTCCACATAAATGGAATCTTATCTTTTTTTTTTTTTAACCAAAAAAAAAAACAAACAAACAAACTGTCAACAGAACAATTATTATATTGGGTTCTTATTTTAAATATGTATTCCATTTTTTTTTATTCTAAGTTTTATTTAATTCAAATGTCAAAGCTTGATAAATAAGATATAAAAAAATTTTCTTTCGAACATCATATCAAGTTCACCGTCCACAAGACGGTGATGTCAAGATTCAACAATTATGCAATGTGTTGAATAATAATAAAAAACCTTATTTTGAAGTTGACTTTATTCATCATTATATATATTTAAAACCTTATTTTGAAGGAAAATTAATAATAAAAAAACTTTATTTTTATATTTAGTAGGTTTTTTTAAAATCATTCAAATTTTTGCATTTATCTTCCACAATTCAACTAATAGTATATTATAAATTTATATATTTTTCACTGTGATAAATTTATATATATATAAACTTTATTTTTAGATTTAATGGGTTTTTTTTATAAGAATTGAAAAAAAAATATTTTTTATTAGCTTTTTTTTTTCATCTTTATCTTTTTAGTATCCAAATCCAATTAATGAGTAAAAGTAAAGCATTGTTAGCCATTAGAGACAATTTTGTTTCCCTCTCCTTTTGAATATTATTTTGAAGAGAAACATATTTGAAAACACCATATCTTAGACTCTTTAGTTGTGATTTTATGAAATACTTTTAACTTAAAAAGTGTTTAAAAAAAATATTAAATGTTTAGTAAAATTTATAAAATACTTTTAAATTTTTTTAAAATTATGCAAAAACACTTTATTAGTGATTTCCTTAAGAATATTTTTTGAAAAAACACTTTCACTAAAAACATTTTAAATAAAAATATTTTCACATGCACTCTTAAGTGCATTTGGTAATAATGCATTGATAGTAATTTTGTGAAATATTTATAGTCTTTCTAATATTTAAAATTTTTATTTTTAAGTATTAAAAAAATTAAAATTATTTCTTAAAATCATTACTAAATATAGACTCTTAATTTTATCAAGAAAACTAATAACTTATTCGTTCTTTTAACTTTCATGTTTTCTATTAAGAATACGTTTCAAATTTTCTATTAATTAAAATAAATAATTATTTAATATTAAATTTATGTGGCATATTTTTAACCACACAATTTATAATTTTATTTGTATTATTATTTTATAAGGAAGATAGAAAATGACTTGTCTTCCAAAAACTGATATGTATCTCCTATGTCACCATTTAAACAAGAAGAAGGCATGCTAGTATGATGCATTTGAAATATTTTTTTTAATGAAAATATTAATCAATACGATTATCATATACGAAATATTATAATCTATTTAAATAAATTTAAATATTATATCTGACTTAGCTATTAATAATAAAATTAATTATTATGTTTGTGAAAGATGACAGATTATATTAAAAAAATCATTCAAGCGGCATAATTCATTAGTAACCTTAACTTTATTTTGTAATCATTAGAACTCGATTAAAATAATCTGTACACAAATAATCTTATATTTCATTTGATTCCTCATAAATATTCAATAAAGAAAATTTACAATCGCTACCTTGGGCGATTATTTTTGTGTATTACCTAAAGGGATTATAATTTAGATGGTAATGTTAGTAAAATTAATCTTGGTCATAATTTATTTTTATTTATATTTCTGTCATTATTATTTATTATGTAATGTTATGTCTTTTTTTTTAATTCTCATGGTTGTGACCTATTAATAAAATTCATCCCCTTCTTTTGGTGTTTGGATTTTATATTTTCTCTTGGTGTACTTTTGTAAAATTATTAACACATATTTCTTTAAAGAAATTTTCATGAGATTATCCTTCTCTTCCACATTCTTTTTTCCTTTTTTGTCTTCATTTTTTAAAATTATTCATATCTCCATATTTTTATAAAATCTTGATACCAATTTTTGCAAAATTATCCTTATCTTCTATATTACATTCTCCAATAAATGTAGTTATATATTTTTTTTAAACAAATATATATATAGAACATCTTGAGAAAAAAAAAAAGACCTTATGTATTTAACTTTCATAAATTTTAAAAATTTGAGATAAATTCTTTTTGATACCTTCAATTTTTTTAAATAATCTTTAAAATTATTATTTTTCCAATATAAGCTTATAAAAGCACTTGTAAGATATATAAAAAATTTATTACTATTTATTTATTTTAAAATAGAAAATAAAAATATATCCAAATTAATAATAATAATAATGTATTTTTTTATCAATGACAACATTAAAAACATTTCACATTCATAGGCAAAATATAAAGTACGTCAAGAACTTTTTATACCAGGGACCAAATATAAAATAGGTTTGCTTTGAGGTTCCTTGTAACGTACAATAATTAATAAATTATTTTCATAATTTTTTATCCTTATGATGTGTTTCAGTCCAAAATGAGTGCTCCTTGTAGTTTACAAATTAGTAACTTTAAAAAAGAAACATTTATATTAAGAAATGTTTCTTACTCGAAAATGACTTTTTACTCTGGTTTAGTTATGTTTTGTTCATAAAAAATTTGAAAAAAAAAATAGAAAGGAAAAATGGAAGAAAAAAAATAAAGAAAAATAAAAAATAGATTCAAATTCAACAAATTTCTTTTATATGTTTCTTTAAATTTATTTTACTTATTTTCCTCCCTTATACAAAGATTAAGACTTTATTTAGTTCCCGAAAAGTTCAAAGAAAAATGTAAGAAAAAGAAAAAAAAATATAAAAAATAGATTTAAAGTCAATAAACTATTTTAATATATTACTTCAAACTTTTTTCATGGATTTAACCATATTATATATAGATTAACTTATATTAAAAATATTCAAATTTTTTTAATAATTTTAATTATATTTGACTTTCTTTCGCATTTTCTATGATAAAACCAAATATAAGAAAATCATTTTCTTTTATATTTTTTTTCTTACTACTTTTCGGGAACAAAAAATAAAGAAAATAATTTTAAAATTCATAAATTTTTTACTAATTTTAATTATATTTAATTTTCTTTCACATTTTTCATAGTAAAACTAAATTTGAAAAAAAAAAAAAAAAACCCCCATTTTCAATAGCATTTTTCTTTCTTTCTTTAATATTTTTCGACAACCAAACATAGCAAAAATAGTAACTTTAGGAAAAAAATTTCTATATACAAATCCAAAATGAGTTGTCATTGTAGCCTAAAAATCCTCACATCAGAAAAGGATATATTATATTTTTATAATTTTATTTTTCTCTGATTCCAATTATAATATTTGTTGAAGTTACCTAATTCTTAATTTACATTTATTTGAATTTGTCCTAGATTCGTGTTCAGGCTTAGGACAGAAAAAGTCTTCCACAATTTTTAATACTAATTATTCTTTCATGAGCCATCCTGTATATTGACAGCAATTAGTTTCAAGTTTTTTAATTAACTTGTAAATAAATATGTATCCATCAGCAGGTTGAGACTTGAGACGTAGTTTATGATAGAATTGATTAAGATAAAGTTGTCCTAGGTAAATTGCAAAACTGTGCCTATGAAACCTTGGCCCAAGATGTCGAAAGGAAGAGAGAGATTAATAGGGTGCAAGAAAAAAAGGTTTTTTATAAAACATGATCCATAGAATTTGAATCATACCATTTAATTAATCTAACCAATCCGAATCTAATCCGATGAATCTAAGTTTAACTCAATCAACCTAAATTTAATTTGATCAATCTGAGTTTAACCCAAATTTAAAAAAAATAAATTATGATGAATTTGAGCTGAATATTTCATATTAAAAGTGGAGTTGGGTTGAATTTGAGTTGATTGTTTTTTAATTTGATTTGGATTTGGATTAGTCATTAACTCGTTCGAATGGTGTTAGAAATTACTATTATTTTTTTTTTAAACTATAAACAACAAAGTGTATCAACACTTAATTATTGTATTTTTCATTAAGTTACGACATTAGTATATTTTTATATTTATAAAAACTAAAAATATACTTAAAAAATGTTTACATTTGTATATATTTATATTTAAAAATAGTAAAAATAGAAAAATGTTAATATGCAATATATCTCTTATTTTGAAAACAAAGTACCATTCCAAGAATCAACTCAAAAACAGTTTGAAAGATGAATTATTTTGATTGAAAAGAAATTCACCAACCATACCACTAGCTAGAAAATGAGACTGGGTCATGGTATTATAGACCATGGATGGATGTCACTCTCCATCCCATGTAGCAAATTAGCAATCAGCCGTGAAGTAGTGGTACCTCTGAGAGTCCTTAGGAAATGATGTCAATGCCTTTGTCTCCTCATCTGCCTTATCCTCCCATCCACCACTTCTTTCAAGATCGCCCTTTAATTAACACTAGTTTAACCAGTAAGTCAATGCTTGTGCCTTGGTCCCATCATCCATGGTATCATCTTAGTTTATAGCCTGTTTGGGAGTGGTAGTTAATTAACATTAAAAAAGGAGTATTTGATTTTGATACAACTCCTAATTATTTAAAAGTCGCTAGGTTTGATTCCAGAAAATTTGAAACATGAAAGACAAAAAAATAAAATAAAAAATAGGTTTAAAATTAATAAATTATTTTTATATATTTTTAAAACTAATTTCACTTATTTTTTCTATTATATAAAAATTAAATAAATTTAAAATATATACGTTTCTAATGAATTTTAATTATTCAATACCTTGAGTGACTCCCAATCTCTCCCACAAATCCAATGATTTATCAACAGTTCTGAAAGTTTTCGAATACAAGAAGGCGAATGATTTTTTACAATGTAAGCCTCAGTAATTTATTATTTATTCTAATTTAAATACAGAAGTGAAACACTAATTCCAATCATCCAATCAGGTCCAACGATGGCTTTGCAAATGGGCTGCCCTTTTGTTAGGAATCAGTCGGCATCCTCCAGAGCAAAAGCCTCTCAAAATTTCAACAAGAAAATTGGTCAATTTAGCCATATGGATTCTCATAAGACAAGACAAAATCCCTGTTCATTTCAAAGGCACATATACATACATACCATCAAATATATATCGGTTTGCCGCCTCATCAATCATCATGCAAGCCAGATGATTTGCATTTACGCGTTTTCTTATGAGAGTGTCTAATTTGAAGGCTATGATCGAAAATTTTTATTATTAGTCAGAAGGCATAATTAAGGCTAAAAGATGAATATCGGGAATAGAACCAACCTCTAATTAAGATGTTGCACATAATTAATGCTAAAGGATCTATTAGGATAACCAATTTCTAATTAAGATGTTGATTATTTTTTTAATTTTTTGGTGGAAAGTAATTTACTCTTAAGAGTTTTATTTTATTTTATTTTTTTTATTAATTTATTACTTATTTTTAAAATTTTTAATTGAATAAAAAAATTAAAATATTTTATTTTTTAAAATTCTAAAAAAACCCATTGATTTTATTTTTTAGTTCTTAACATTTAATAGAAATAAAAAATAAATAAATAAACCAATTATTTAATACTTAACATGGTTAAAAGCTATTTAATTTTAAGTTATATTTAAAATTAAATATAAAAAATAAACACTACCTTAATCTCCTACTTGAAATTCTATGGAATTTTATCATTTTTAATAAAATATGTAAAATAAAAAATTGTTAGTTTTTTATGAAATGATTTTTAAAAAAATTAGTAATTATGTCTATTTGAATAATCTTTTTATTTTTCATTTTAAAATTAAAGGACATCCTGTAAAGAAAAAGTATAGATTTACTTTAAAAATTATTTTTAAAACTTGAAATAATAACCTTAATTTTTTTATATAAAAAAAACAGTTTTAAAAAAAAAATTAATATAATCCAAAAATTCTATCCAACTTTTTGTAAACTGTCGTACATATGAGAAATAACTTTTCAACTGCTCCATTTGAAAAAATACTTTTTTTTTTTTTAAATCCCCGTGGAAACTGCAACAAATCTAATCAGCTCTCCACATCGCAAGTTGAAAAGGCAGGCAAAAAAAAACATACCAAATCTATCCCCATATGTGGAAGTTAACTTTATCTACAGTGTTTTATTTTTAATTATTATTCATATTTATATAATTTAAAAAAAAAATCAGAAAATAATCGAAAATAATAAAAAGATGTTATCCGATTTTCCATTTTTAAAAATATGTTTTTTTTAGAATAAAAAGTTGTTTTAAACACGTGCAAATTTGTTTTTAGAATCCCCGGAACAAGAAGCAGGCGCACCCAGATTGATCACGCCTAGTCAAGCAACCCTCCTTCCCTAGCAGCATCACTCCCCACATATAGTGCTATGGATTCATGTTGGAAACTCACAAGGAAATTTACTCTAAGCATGCAAAATCCAATATTATAGACAGAATCATGAGATCCACCACCAATATTTTAATGCCCCCATATTTACTAGTTACTACGCCATAATGATATAACAAAAAACAAATAAATGTTTGCCCACTTCCCCAACTATTCCGCGTTCACAGAAACTGGCCTCTTCATGTCACTGTAGGGACGAAAGAGAATACCATATTTCAATAGAAACAAGACCTCTCTAGCGTTGACAAGTGGGTTATCTTTACCAATAATTTATGTCCTCATGGGCTTTATATACGAGATCTACCTTGTCTATTGGCAGAGGTTTCCCCTTTAGATACGCAACCCCAAATCTGTCTGTTCTCCTTCCATTGCTGCAGCCTTCGATCTCTTGAATTTTCCTTGATCGCTCTATCGTTTTCCTTGAATTTCTTGTTTTTTGTTTTTGTTGGTTGTTTCTTTTTCTCTGCATGGTTTCTGCAGGTTGGTTTTGTGAATTTAGTTAGATTAGTATGAGTAATACAATGAGGCCAAGGAGCAAGGTCATGTTGTATTTGGCTTATGACAGAGGTTGATTGAATTATATACACAACCCCACTTCATTTTTCCTTCTGATCACATGTTAATTCTTTGATCTTTGTTAATTCATGGGGGGAGGTGTTGTGTGTGTTTTTTAAGCCCAACATCCATACTTTCTTTTTCCTTTTCATCTGTATTAATTCCTTGTACAATTCTCCCTACATATACTCAAGTTTTATGCTTGTTTAATATTAATGGGTCTGATCAAGAAGACATGGAACAGATGCAAATCCTTCAGCCACGGCAGGAGTTCAGAGAATATCCCCCGAGCTCCCAAGAAAAGCAAGTCATGGCCTCGCATCACCGTCGCCGCGGCCGCCGCCTCGCTTGAAGATGATAAGCGCGTAAAGAAAGGGCGGGTTGCGCCAGAAGGTTGCTTCTCAGTCTACGTAGGACCTGAGAAACAAAAGTTTGTGATAAAAACGGAGTACGCCAATCATCCTCTCTTCAAAATTCTCCTCGAAGAGGCCGAGCTAGAATATGGGTACAACAGCGAAGGCCCTCTTGCCCTCCCATGCAACGTCGAGATTTTTCACAAAGTGTTACTGGAAATGGACAGTTCTGATAAGATTCATCAGGGATGCACCTTCCCTAGGAGCCATAGCTCTTATCGCCTTCTCAGCCCATCTCCAATGATCGCCATGAATCACTTCTAAATCACATGGTTTCTGGACTTTGTTCTTTATATGTGCTTTAGATATATAGTTCAATTACACATATATGTGGGATCTAACAAAAATCTCTCTTGTTACTATAAGTATTGTGTGCAAAGAAGAAGCAGATCAGTAGGCTGTGTAATGTATTTGCTTTGGTACAATAATAGCTGTTTATCAGCTTTGGTTTTGAATATTCTTTAATTTGCCTTGTTTTGTATTTTTGAGGAGTAGATGGTTGAGCTAGTTGATTTTCATTATTATAAGCTTATATCAAGTACCAATCAGTCTAGCAAGTTGAGCTTGAGCTTTATAAAAGTATGAATTGATATGCAGATGAGAGTGGACCAACATTTTGTCTCTTTGCTCATATCCACATCAAGAATAGTTATGGATATACATAGATTAAGACTAATTTTGATAGATCTTACTCATAAGACTCATAATACATGATAAAAAATTTTATTTTTATTTTTACAAAATTATATCAATTGATATTATATCTAACATGAATGATTTGATTCTATATGATTAAAACCCCACGTTGAATCCAAATCCTTAAAACTTCAATGTGTAGGAAAATTAATAATTCAACATAGTATCATAATTTGGTTCAGTGGAAGATTCGTTTTCAAGTCATCTCCCGGTAATTTGCATTTCCTCCTCCCTTTACAATTTACATTTTAACCATATATTTCTCTTTTTTCCCAATTTGCAATTTTTTAAAAAATATTTTTAAAATTTGAAATAGTAAAACTTTTTCTATATGTCAATTTTTTTAAATAGTTTTTAAAATCATTACTTTTTTAATATAAGTTTCTTAAAATTATTGTATCTTATATAAAAATTAAAATTATTTTTTAATTAAAAAAAACAGAAAGTGTATTTTTATGATTTTTTTTTTTTTATGTTTGTATTTATATGCATCACCACATTTATATCATGTCTATTTGAATAAATGAAGAGTTCATATAATTTGAATTTTCTATAATTAAATATGGAAATAAAAGCAAAGAGATATTGTTTTATAATGTATAAAATTATTTTTAAATACTATAAGAAAAAGGTCAAAATAATAATTATTATCATTTACATTAATTTCAAACTTTGCTTTTGATATTTAAATTAATTAATTTGACAAATATCTAATGCCATATATATCAAGCACCCATCGCATCCCACATGTAAATTTAAAGTGAAATTAATTTTATTTTTAAATTATAATAATTAGAAGCAAACCCAAGCCGCCTATAAGATTGGACCACTTCACACCACCATGTCATTGGAAGGTGGATTAGTTGTCAGAGTTGACCATTGAGTTTATATTTTAATTGAACGTTACTTTTATATGGAAGAGGATGACATGTGCAGTACTATGAAAATATTTTATTGGAAAATACCATATTGATTGAAATTTTCCTAAAATAAAAAATAAAAAAATCATAAAAATCATCTATAATAAATAAATATTTTGGTTGAAAGTTTGATAAATTATAAAAAAAATTAATAATATAAAAATTTTGTGTTATATTTAAATTTTTATATAATATTTACATAAGAGGGTGATTAATTAAACATCAATAAAATTTTTGTTTTTTTTTCAATATTAATATTCTTAAATTAAAAATATTTCAATAAAAATATTGAAAATATCATGGATATTTTTTTTTTTTACTATAATATTATAATATATTTAAAAAATTAAGAAATTAATTACATAAAAATGTTTGAGAACCTAAAAAATGTAACCAAAAAATTAATATCATACTAAGAAAATTATTTAAGCTTTTTTAAAACCATGTAGTTAAAAATTGTTTTAAATAATTAGTCAACTCATAATTAAAGTAGGACATTCATGCCATGTGACTCGATTATTAACAATCGTCAAATGTTGATGATGAGATTTGTGAGCCACCAAAAATGGTTTTGGTGACAACGTAACATTTTTCAGCTTTTAGTGGCGGTAGGTGGTCGACATTAAAGAACTTATTTTCTCAATAATTTGTATGTAAAATAATTATTTAATTAAGGAGAATAAGAATACCACACGTATCGATAACTTAATATGTAATTGTAACATTGTAATTAAGTTATTTACACGTCTATTATATGTAAAATAATTATTTAATTAAGGAGAGTAGGAATACCATACGTATCGATAACTTAGTATGTAATTGTAATCTTGTAATTAAGCTATTTACATGTCTATTGAGAATGATCGGATGCTAAGCATATTATTTTTATAATTTTTATTATTATTCTTTATAAAGTATTTTAGTGAATTATGATAATTAGTTGAATTCAAAGCAATTTCTTAATGCTTAATCTACTTAAATTTTTATTTTTGTTTTTACTTTTTGTATTTTTTTTTTTTTTTTTTATGTTGGGTAGGATTGAAACAAATGTTTGGACTTTATTTGAATCATGGAATATTTTATGTTATTGTGTGATAAATTATATAAATCCCTGGGTTATTGGGTAGAGTTCAAACACCTGTCTAACATGTATTTGAATTGGAAAGTATGTATGTAATCTTTTCTTTGGTTTTTGTAAAAATAAGAATAGAATTAAACATAATAAAAATTATTTTAAAAAATTTATTTATTCAAATTTTTTATTAAAAAATATTAAATTTAAACCTATTTTATTTTAGTTCATTTTCCCTTTTTTCTATTAAAAAAAAGATTCATTATTTATTTTGCTAATAATCGTAAAATTATCCATATATCAACAAGGCAAGTTTAGTCTACGCATAACCAAACATGAGGGAAATTATTTAGTGCTATTTTTATTAATTCTTTTATTGTAAGTATTAAATGATATTATTTTTATGTATGTGTCGAAAAGATATCAATCTCATAAATTGTCATATATGTATTTTTAAGTCCATAAATTGTATCAGTCTCATTTGTTTATACCATCATTCAATAATCTAAATTTCATTAAATATATTCAATAGTCAAAATTTGGATTTCAATAGACATTTACGCTTTAACATTTTCCTTTCATTAATTATCTTATGGTAAAGTTAAATGTATCATGCAATGAACTATACCCCTCCACTGGGCTGCACCATATAGCTATAAAAAATGTGCTGCAAATCAAGAAAAGAAGACAGAAATAATAACAATAGTAACTTCTAAGTCTTGAAAACGAAAGCAAAACCCACTTTTCTATAGAAGATATAGGAGATGGGTGCCTATGTTCCCAGCTATAGGACCACAAAGGCCCATCACTTTGAAATGCCCAACCACTGGTTCCAAAGTTTGGAAGCTGGACCCAGTTGTACCCACACGTTCAACCCCACACAAACTAGGAAATTCACTACACTTTTTAGCTAGAAGATTTAGGGGGTCCATGCATATCTTTGCCCCCTAAAGCAAACAGAAGGCTGCACTAAGCTATGTGGTGGTGTCTCATTCTTCTATATGGGTCCTTCTGGTTTTGTTTTTGTTTTTGTTTTTGCCAATAATATACTGCCATCAAATTTTTCCTATTTGGAATGGGGAGAATCAAATTTAATTTGATGTCATTGAAGCTAGTGTGTTGGAATTGTTGTATATTATTATTGTTTTTTTTTATCATATAGTAATAATTAAACAGAGAAATATCAGAAAACTTATGATTTAGAATTACATTAATTTGCTGATTTATTAGAAATATGGGATGTTGATAAAACAATAGTTTGAATTGAATTTAAAACTTTAGAAAGTACAACACTTTCCCTACAAAAATAAAATAAATATAGAAGATAATTGTCATATTAAAAAGTCATGTTTTTAATATGATTTCAATTATGTGATGTATCCAGAAAGTAATTGAAAGTGGTTTTTATGGTGATTTTAAAAAGTATTTCTGATCTTTATAAAACTAAATTTTTTTTCTTTCAAGTAAAAAAAAGTTAGAAATGCTTCATAAAATCATTGTCAAACACGTTATTTACATTTATAGAAGATTTAATCATGTTTGAAAAATTTTTATTTTTCAAATTCATGACATTTTAAAAATAATTCCAATGAGCATTTTGAAAATCATTTCTATATTTATTGCAATTTGTGGCCCCAAGTACCAAATGAAAATCCTGAGTCTCGAGGAAATTGATTTATTGTAAATTTTTAATTTAATTTAGTGCTTTTCAGCTTAAAAGTCCACCAATCTTTAAATGCATCAAGTGGCATATGTTTCAAATATGTCTTGCAACTAGGGATTTTTATAAATTTTTCCTAAAATTATTATAAATTTATTAAAAATTCTATTTAAAAAAATATTTCAATTGAATTAAGTAACCTCATTATATTTAGAAAATAATTGAAATCTAGTAAATTAAAAGGCAATTTGATTGAAATTTAATCTAAATTAATATAAATTTGATTTTTCTTGGTTGAATGTCTCGTTAAGAATGGGAAAATGCAAGGTACAAAAGTGATGAGGTACCAAATTTTAATTCAAATCATTGAATAATGATATAAAAAATGAGATAAATATATATACAAATGGACCCCAAATGTCTAAAATTGGGTCAAAAGGATCATCCTAAATATGAAAGTGAAAAATAATTAAGAAATTAAGCATTTTCATGCAACAATTAGAAATGTTGTCACACCCAATAGTTTAGTCACTATAAGAGATTCCCAGTGAAATTATTAGGGTTTGGGCCATTGGAGGAGGACAGAAGAGGATGTGAAAGTGGGGGCAGTGATGATGAGTGTAAAGAAGTAGATGGCCTTAGTGGATTGAAATTTGAAGTCTTTTCCCTTTCTACAATTTTTCATTTGATGGATCTGGAAGAAAAGAAAAGTGTGGAAAAGATCCAGCCTTTTAAATAATTGAATCAAATTCAATGAACGGGCTAGTGGGCAATGCATGCTAAACAAGTACTTGCAAAGAAGGAAAAGTTGATGTACTTGAGAATATTTTTTTTTTTTTTTTTTTAAATATTATTTTTATTTCCATTTTCCTTTTTGACTAGGAAAATGTTAGACAATTTTCATTGGTTGCAGACAGACAAATTTTCATGAAAGGCTTGAACTCTTGAAAGTACAACATGGATTCTTCTCTACTTTATTTGGTTGAAATGAACAAATTCAATGTTAAATACTTAGATATGTTTAGATTGATTTTTTATTTAAGCTTAATAAAAATTTATATAGCTAATTTTGTTAAAAGAGTTATGGTTTGATGTTCATCAACCAATTTTGCTTCATTAAAATTTAAAAAAAAAAAAAAAAAAAAAAAACCCTCCCTAGTCTGCGTCATTATACTCAGCATATCTTTCTAAATTTTGATTCCATATTGAACAACAAATTTTTTAAAAACTTAAACTTATATTAAAAATTAATGTAAAAATAAGAAAAATTTTAGAAATACGTTTGCCACCAAAATGCTCTGAGTGCACCCATAAGAGCCCCACAGGTATGCCCTCAAATAAATATTAAATAATAATAATAATAAAATCTTCCCCAAAAAGAAAAAAAAAAATCTTATGCATAATTAGAGGTTTTAAAATATCAAAATGAACCCCTAAAAATATAAATTTAATTTTCAATTTTTGAAAAATAAAAAATAATTACATTTGAAATACTATTGATAAAGAATAAAAATAACTTCATTTTAGATAAAGCTAAAAAGTACAATTTTATTTTATAATGTTAAATAAAATATTTTATAAAAATTATAAAATTTACTTGTCATCCTTAATTATTTTCTCTTTATTTTGTTTCTTATGCTGAAATTGTATTAATATATTTTCATCTTCTAATGTATATGAAATTTTTTATTTTATTGTAACTTTTTAGAATAAAATTAAGTTTTTAATAATTTTCTATTTGATATTTTATTAAATAAATTTTTTATGGTATATTCTCTTTCATGTCCATTTGAAAATTTTAAATTTATTCATATTACTTAAGTTTATATTTTGTTTTAGCTACTAAAACTAACATGACTTTATAAAATACTTTGAAGGGTGCTATCAAACTCTCATTAACTACTTATATTTTATTTAATTCAGTATATGTTTAAAAAAATAATTTAAATTATTGGAAATTTTTTGTTAGATTTCTTATCATTTTTAATTCTTTTGAAGCTATCTTTTGCAAATTGCATGTGGGAAGCCTAGGGATGACAATTGGTATTGCTAGGTCATTTTCGTGTCATGTTAAAGTCTAGATGTTTTATTACATAGGTTAACTCAAATCCAACACGAATGATAATCACATCAAAAATATAAATTCAAATATTACATAATAATTAAATAGCTAATGCGTCGTGTAATCCATTTAATTTATTTAATAATCATATTCTCTTATTTAATAATAAAGTTGAGTTAGGTTTTTGTATATGTCTTTATGATTAATATCTCAATCAAATATATTTATAACTCAATTAATCTATTTATTCAAAAATAACTTTAAAATAAATGAGTTAAATAGTTTAAAAATATAATAAGGTTAATCAATGAGATCATTAAATAAGTTAATTCGGATCAAATTCGTGTCATGTAGATTAACCAAAAAACAACCTATTTATTAAATGAATTATGCAGGTGATATGAATTTAACCCAAACTTATTTGTATTCAACTCAAATCTGTGAAAATTGTATTTAAGATATCCAATGGTATTGATGAGTCGCATCAAACTTTGTTCGTGTGTAGAAAACCTCTACTTCCCACGAAAGGAGGAAATCACTAAAATCTTGTTTTATTTCTAAAATCAAGATAATTTTCCTTTTTCTTGTCTCCACCATATTTTGAGGCTCTTTTCTAATTAACATTTTAGTGAAGTATTTTGACAAAAAGAGTTTTTTCTTTCCTCCCCAACCTTTTTCAAAAAAAATATATATTTTAATTTAATGATTTTTAAATTTTCTATTTTTTATTATCATGTCTCAACACTTACACTAGCATTCTCTAGTTTTAAAATTCTTGTCCAATTTCTACAAATAAAAATATGAAAAACAAAAATTATTTGTCCTCTTTATTAATTCTCGATTGATCGGAGGGGAACAAAGTGTTTAGATTTGAAATTGATTAAAGGAATTTTTTTAGCTATTAAAAAAAATTCCTCTACATGAAATAAGTTATCCTTTTTTATTTTTATAGCCAAGGAATATAAATAAATGGTGATGGTTGTAGGGACTACCCCTAACAGTACACGTGGCAAGCCACCCTGGCCTCGCAAGACACTCAATCGTTGGACACGTGGCACGCCCACCTGTTGTCTGGACCATCACATGGATTGACACGTGGCATGTCCAACCCTCTATTCGGATGATCACGTGGACTGGCACGCAGTACGCACCTCCCTTGTCCGGATGTCCAGTCCGGACCCAATGGCTAGCATCTCAAACATGATTCTTGACCGCATTTCGCGCACAATCATTACTCATTGTGCCAAAAGCATACTCGACAGGACCTTCCTGGGTCTTTTCAGGCGACCTACCACGACTTGCCCTACGCCGCTTGCAGAGTAAAAAGACAAGAGTGATAGCAAATCATTCCCCCAACAATCTCTGACAACCGCCTGCAAGATCATGATGGCTTTGCCACCCTCTGAGCACCATCATGATAGCTAAAAAATCTTCCCACCATTCAAAGGGACGAAGCTCTTGGCACTATAAAAAGCTTACCAATCAGAGAAAAGAGGCAAGTATTCCTAAGAAGAGGGGCCCCATAAAAATATCAATATGCTAGAGAGCAAAACTAACAAAGGCATCAAAGGGTGTGTTTAGACCTCCTGTCCGGACATCTTTTGCAGGGCAAAGAAAGGAAGCATCATCTTTAGTTGAGGAGGAGACTACATCAGGAAATTGCAGTGGTCCTAGTAACGCCAGCCTTCAACAATGGCCACATCAAATGTATGCTGACATTATATAATAGAGATATTAGATGCTAATTAGTTGTTCATATAAAATCATAAGATACTAATAGAGCATTATCTTATCAAAAATAGAATTTGTAATCATGCAATTTCATAATAAAACATTAACAAATTAAGTTCCTAAGTTTAAATTACATTATTAACTTAAGTTTAAAAAAACAAAAACGAAAACAAAAATTACTTGAAAGGGAACATAATGATTATTACCAATATAATATTTTACATTATCAAACGTGTTATAATCCCCGTCAACTCAAAAATATTCCACTATCCACTCAAGAGAAGTATCATTTAAGCTATAGTGGACACGATTAAAAAGAATGAGATACAAGACCATATGAGTTTCAATTCAAGTATTCCCGATATTTCTTACTACTATATTAAAAATATCTTCTTCTACTAGATGGAAAGATTGACTTACTAAAATCTTAAAGGTGTATTTAGTTCCTAAAGCAAGTAAAATAAGGGAGCACTGAAAGCTAAGCCAATAAAGGTATAAACCTAAATTACAAATATAGGCAAAACTCAAGTGTCATGATTAAGCTTTAATCACCGACATTCATACAGGGTATTGAAATAAGAGAAGCTTGTATTCCATTTTGTTTATTTCAAAAAATATATCGATTAATTTCAATTATTTCTTTTTCCATTAATTCTTTTCTGATCAAAATATATAAGATCTTTATATCTCAAAAGTAAAGGAAGTCATTTTATCTATGATACGGTGTAATTTGTTTTAGAGATGCATTGACATGGATGATAGCATTAGGTTGGGCGTATATATATGGATTGAGGCTATATGAAAAACAAAAGCTAGTCAATGCAAGGCAATGAACTAAGACAACATAAGTGTCTTAAAGCAATAGGTCATATATTGAGACAATAGAATGAATAAGTGGTTATGATGCAAAGACAATGTCAGTGTAATACATATGTGCATCTAAGATACCATGATGCACAACAAATGTGATATATACGTGCAACATATGTGGCTTGGAGATGAGATTAGTTCAAGACAGATCATACATGCAATATCGTGTTTGTTGACAAAAGATGCATGAAATTATAGGAATAAAGAATTATGAAACTTACGAGGTATTGGGCCACTAGCCACACGTCCCTCCAATGAAAATCCGACGTTGTTAATTTGAAACGTGGGGCTTAAGAAAATAGATGAACATGAAATGAATGAAATTGACTCACTGTAAGCTCCACTTCCATTATGCCTCCCACTCAAGCCACTGCATTGCAGCTTTGACTGGGGACCAATTCTCAACTTGTTTCTACGAGCCATTAAGACCATTATCTTACACAAAATTAACATGGACCTCATTTTTATTTCATTCCAACCACAATTATTGAAACACAAATAGGATTTTTTTTTTTTTTTCCTTTTATTTAGAGGAGAGTTTCTTGGTGAGGCAAATTTTAAAAAGGTTTATTTTATTTTCATCTTCATTTAAAAGTTTAAGTTAAAATAAAAATAGCATTTTTAATATAAAGAAATTTTTACTAAATGCGAAGAATCAATTGGACATTTACTACTACTAAACCAACCATGATTGCACATTTACTAATAAAAGAATCAATTTTTTTATAAACTTTTAGACCTAGGGTCAAATTGGACTAAAGAATTAAATTTTCAACTCCACTCAAACATAAGCTAAGAGAGCGGTAGTCTAATCCGACTCGAGCAATGTACATGCTTGCTTTTTCTAGGTTTTAAACATTTTGATCAAAATGATTCAAAATACAAAAATTCTCCTAAGTTTAAAAAAGAAATTTTGATTGGACACCCATCACACATCCAAAACACACCAACCATTTTATTTTGATGACAAATATATACATATATATTGAGGGCATTTTTTATGAGTGTAGCCGTGTAAATAGACTGAGCCGCCGAGCTTGGGCTACCTCTAAACAAACCTAAGCAAGCCTCATGTCTCAACTCTCAGGCTCGACTAGGAAGGTAACTCTTAACCCACAATTTTAAAAATATTAATAATATTTATTACTAAAATCAAGAGAAAAATTGGTCTAATAATTATATATTAGACATCTCTCAGTCTTTATAAAGCATATCTTGGGGATTTTTTTTCAAGCTTAGAAAATTAGCCCAAACCCTGCCCTCTGTTGCTGGGGCCGCTTGGGCTGGGCTTTGGCCCAAAAGTTTTAGGCGGGCTTCAGCCTACAGGCCTAATTTACATCCGCAATCTGGCGCGGCGCATCTTAAAACGCTGCGTTTTACTCGCACCACCTCAGTTGCGGTTTGGCCTGGAGTGAGCAGTGAGCTTCACGCCAAAACGGTGCGTTTTGAGTTCTGCCTAGTCGGCCGTCAGTCAGAGTTGGGTCAAAACGGTCTGTTTTCTGTCATTTGTGCAGAAGCAGCAAGCAGAGGAAGCGATGGAGACGAAGAGCAGCTCAGTCACGTTGCTCCACAATGCTTTGATCGTGACAATGGATTCCGAGACTCGAGTGTTCTACAACGGCGCGATCGTCGTCGAAAAAGATCGAATCATAGCCCTAGGTCAATCTCACAACATCTTCAACCAATTCGCTCCTCTTGCTCAGAACGTCTTCGACCTTCACGGCCAAATTCTACTTCCAGGTGCTCTTTCAGTTTCACGCTCCGTTTGGCTCATCTGAAAATGCAAGTCAAACTTAAATTTTATGTTTTACGGTTTTTGGAAGCGGAGAATACAAAAAGACCTATGGTGAACTTAGACTGATCGTTGATGCGATGAGTTTGTGGCTTAGTCGATTCGGTTTGGAATGTTAGGTTTTCGTTGTTTGAGACCTGTGAACATAAAAATCTTCATTGAACTGAGGCAGATACAAGAGTTTGAGGGCTTGGTTGATGTGAATTTTAGTTTTGTTTGGAAATCAAAGTAACATGAAACAGAAGATTCAAGATTCCGTGTTCTTTTATTTTCCTTAGTTTTCTCGGTGGTTTATGCGTCATTTGGAAATGCACCAGTGAAAACAAAGGAGTAGGGAATTATTTTGCTTGATTTTTTCAGGAAAATATAAGGAAAATTCAATTGAACTCAAATTTAATCGGTTACCCCAATTTATTTTTGTTTTCTGTTCACTTTTCGTTTCTTTTTTTTTTTTTCCTTTCATTCACACTTTCCATGATTGAACTTGGATTAGATTAAGAAGAAATTATCGCTGATTCAGAACATTCCTTGATCTTATTTGCTAACTAACAGGATTCATCAACACTCATGTTCACACCTCTCAACAGCTTGGCAGAGGAATAGCCGATGATGTTGATCTGATGACTTGGTTGCATGAACGGATCTGGCCTTATGAATCCAACATGACTGAGGAGGATTCCTACATTTCAACTTTACTTTGTGGGATCGAACTCATTCACTCTGGTGTGAGTATAACATTGTTACTGTTATTGTCGTGTGGAGATTAATTTGAAATACTGTAATGTGATTGATTTTGCTTGTGACTTATTGAATTAGGTAACTTGTTTCGCCGAAGCTGGAGGGCAACATGTATCAGAAATGGCAAGAGCAGTGGAATTACTGGGGTTACGTGCTTGTCTAGTACAGTCAACTATGGATTCTGGCCAGGGTTTGCCACCATCTTGGGCAGATCGAACTACAGATGATTGTATTCAGGTTCAGCATTCTTTATTTTGTTGATATTGGAATTGGTCCTTGAGAGTCTTGTGGATTTTATTTGTTGATAATGCAAATTCTTTCCAACTTGTATTGCATAACAGGCAGGACTTGTTTCTGACTGAAAAGCTGCTTTGCTATTCTTTCAGTCTAGATGATTAGTTGTTTGCTTGATGCATTAGCATGTCCAGGTTCTAAAAACCAGGTAGGCCAATGAAGTGTTTTTCATAAGAACTAGGATAGTCAGTCTGGGTGTGAAACATTGATTAAAATAGATATTTTTGTTTTGAACTTCCATAAGCTTTCATAAATTTCCACAAATTATTCTAGATCTGGAGAGACCTTGGTTCAGCTCAAAGGGAAGTTTAAAGGATTTCTATGGCAATGTGGGGCTAATGATGGCTTATATTTTGCACACTGGATTCATAACTTTGAATTTCATATAGAGAATTTATTTTAAGTTCTAATGACATATTATGCAATCTCAGCTATCGACTCATTTAACTGTGCCTTATTACAATAGTTAATGCATAGTTTTAAAAGGCGTGCTTTAAGTGCACCTAGGTTCAAGGTGCAACCACTCCCTAGTTATAGTGCCTTGCTTGCCAAGAGGCGCCATATTGAAAATGCATGCCTTGTCCGCTTTACTCTTCCTTTTTAAACACTTTTATTCTTGATATTTCTAATTGTATATAGAAATTTATATAATTTCATTACTTTTTTATTGAAAGCTTCTTTTAAATGTTTTGAATCTTAAGTTTTTTGTTGATCGGATTAGATTTTGAATCATATTTTATAAAATTGATATGCATCCTAAGTCACATTTTACTTCACTTAGGCATGCGCCTTGTGCCTAAGCTGTAGGATATTTTTGCACCTTAGGGGCACCTTGCACCTTTTAAAACTATGAGTTAATGGTGGACTCAAATGAATATTTGTTGTTTAGACAGCATGCTGTTCATCAAAAGTTCACCATTATTTTCTAGTTGGCACTGCAGATATCATATTTCCTACTTTGTTGATTAGTGTATCACTGAAATTACTCTGCATGATTTTGCACATATTTTATGGAAGTATCAGTAAACAATTATCATTTATTGATTTTTTATTTCTATCTAGATTTGATTGGTTGAATGTTATCAAGCATGCAGCCTGTGGCTGAAGGCGTTAATTTACTTTCTTTAAGTGCACAGTCTCAGAAGGAACTTTACGAGAAGCATCATGATACTGCAGATGGGCGCATCAGAATATGGCTTGGAATAAGGCAAATTATGAATGCAACTGATCGTTTACTACTTGAAACAAGAGATGTAGCTAAAGAACTAAAAACTGGAATCCACATGGTATAGAGCTGTTACTCACTTTATCTCCTGTTTCTTTCTTAGATATATAGTGATCACAAGCTTTTGGGGACTTTTACCTGATAGCTTTTTAGTTTGATGCATATTAATATTTTCCCATTCTCACAAGCGTTATATAATCAAATTGGAAACTGGATTGCCAGAAGATACTGTACGAAAGGATCAGCGTGGAATGATCTGAAATATAAATCTATGGGACAATTATATGGTGGAATCTCTTGCATGTTCATTTCTTAACTGATATAGATGGATTAATTAAATTGTGCTATGTTTACCCCTTGAAAATGATTCCTTTACTCCTTGAAATTAATAATGCTTGCTAGGGCAGTGTCAGGCACTTCATTGCCTCTCCAAAGACTTTTAAAATTTGTGAAGCCTTAGGGAACTTATATCTATTTTTTTCCTTGCATTTGGATACAATTTGTGAATGAAAATAATAAAAATAATAATTTTTTTAAAAAAGCCCTTCTAGACATGCCTATGTTTGCATCTTAAATGTCAGAAATTACTGGCAAGAGACTGTAGTGTATGCATACTTTCTATCCATGTATGTTTATTGGGCAGATTTGAATAACAAAATGATGCTGCATAACTCTCTAGATTTTATGTTGATTTGAGTTCGCAGAGGTTTTCAATTCTGCAAAACAGAAATTCCAATTTTTAAATGCTGTTTTCAGTTTAATAGAAGTTTTATTAAAGGAAAAATGGTTCTCAGTTGTAAATGCTGTTTCCATTTTGGGGACTTCATAGTCTCAACTAATTTGTGCCTACTACAAAAATTTTCAGTATTTTTTCAATACATAAATGTAGAAATTTGAAGTCTAAACCTGGGAAACAGTTGGATGCCAAAGAAGGATTTAAATCCTTGATTTTGATCAAAATGCTGGGATTTTGTTTAATCTTTTTAATTTCTAGCATGTTGCAGAGATATCCTATGAAAATCAAGTTGTGAAAGATACTCGAAAAGTTGATTATGGAACAGTTGCATACTTGGAGAAGATAGATCTCCTAAATGGCAATTTGCTGGCAGCTCATACTGTTTGGGTCAATGACACTGAGGTAATTATTGTGGCTGATTCTATGTTGCATTCTATAGAAACAAAATCACTCTGCATGATCTTCTCTGCTTTTACAATCATTTCTACTAGGATAAGTTCAAAATTTGCTAAAGAGATAGTGAATTCATGTACATTTACACCATATGTTTCTAGATTGACTTTTTTCATATATATGTATATATATATTTTGATGGGCTTTTTTCCTAAATAAATATTGAGGAGTGGCAGATGTATTAGTGGAGTTGGCTTTTTTTATTTTTGACTTAGTTCTTTGTGTTTTTATTGTACACATTCTCTTAGTTGCTTGGGATTCTTTAAAGATTGTTTTGGCCTTTGTTTTCTCAATGGAAGGGTGGTGAGTAGTTCATGGAAGCATGTATTTTTGTTTACATAATTTTTGCATCTCTGAGCCATCAGATACTGTTCTTCCTTGAAAAGGGATAGAAGTGTTGTGTGCGTTTTAAGGAATGTAAAGGGTCAGGTCAAACCAGGCTGAGGATATCAATGCTCAAGCTTGAGCCAGTAACCTCACAGCTTAATTTGGGAATTGCGTTGGGCTAGTCCAGGCTGGGAATTTTAATTCCTAACCCAGGCTTGAACCTAGGCCCCAGCTGGATAAGGCTGGTAGCTCAAAATGAGGGGTTCATTTGATTGTCCGGTCCCTCATTAAGTTATAAATAAATAAATAAAAATAAAAAAGAAGGAAAAAAAAGAAGCTGGGCTGGATGCTCTACTTTATTCCTTATTAAGTTTTTTAAAAATGAACCGAGAGAGAAGAGACTGGGCTAAGCTGGGTGTGCCCAGTCCAGCCCCTTATTAAGTTCAAATAATGGGGATGGATGCACAACATGAGCCTAATATGGAAAAGAGGAGGAAGTGAAGGGAACCTCAGCCTGAAGCCTAGCCCAAAATTTTCAAGCAAGCTCCAGCTTGGTTTTCACCACTGGGTCTAATTTGCATCAAATTTTTATTCCACATAATTTCGTCCTGCATGGTTTGAACATTTTTTGGCAGTTCTGAATTCCTAAAGGATTTTAAAACTTATCTATCAGTGTTACTTTTTTGTGGTTTGGCTCCACTCTTAACTCTTATTGGCCTAATGTTAATTGGAGTCAAGTTTTAATCCTAAGAAGGAAGGTGGGCTGGGTATCAAGAGGATAGTTGATCAGGATATGCCTTTCATCATGTGTCATCCTTGGAATTTTTGTAGACCTACCCTTGGGTTCTCTTGATCTCCTTACATTACAGGAGGAATCAAATTTCTAGGCATTAAAGGCCCCTTTTAGGCTGTTCTCAGGCAATAGGAAGGATTTTGAATCTAAGAAATAAAATAACCTCTTGCTTAGGTTTGACAATGTAGTGAGTTTTGATGTTGGCCTTTTTGTCACTCTGAATGTCTTGTTTTGATAGGTAGCTTTTTTTCTTTCTTCTTTTCTTTTTTTATTTTATTTTTTATTCCTGTTGAGAACTGGATTGGGAACCTTCCACATCTCCGGCCTGGTCCCTTGCCACCTGAGCCAGGTCCCAACTGTAGTATTTCTATGACTGTCACTATGACCTCTATTACTAATGGGGTTTCCTCTTGTTTTTTCCGCTGATACCTGAGAATTACAAGTGATTCTGAATGCTATGTCTTTGTTCTTCACTGTGATTAGATTTATAGCACTGTTTGGTTTCACTTTCCTAATGGTGTTTTCTCTGTCCAGTTTGCTTGGGATATGTTGAGAAGTAGATTTCCTCACAATGTATAGGCTGATTCAGTGTGGTCTATTAAAGTTATTTCTAAGCATCTCCTCCTTTGATTGTCCATCAAAAGTAAGCTGGCCACTAGAGAATCTTTGATTAGTGAAAGTGTTTCAGTGAGTCTTTTTTCTCCTTTTTTGTCCTTTTCCTTTTCCTTTTCATACTAAGGGTGGAGGATTTAAGGCTTTTGTTTTTCTCTTGCCCTTTGAGCAAGGACTTCGGATGTGGCATTGTAGATGCAATGGTCCATCTAATTGTTCTCATTGGTTATATATGGATCTCTAGCACTCACAAAGGAAAGTTCCCTTGTGAAGCCATTGCAAGCTTTGATTTTGCAGCTATTCGTGTGTATCCCATGTGGATGGAAAGGAATATTAAGGTCTTCAACAATAACTACAGAAATAAAGGCTCCATTTAAAAATAGTATTTTGTTTTATGCTTTTTCTAGAACTAACTTTATGATCAGAGGAATCCTTCCTCTGATTCTCATCTCAATTTGTTAGGTTGGCACAGTTGAATTTACTGCTGGTAGAGGTTGTGTTGGAGCCTGCTAGTGTTGGTGCAGGGGATTCTGGTGGCTGGCTGAAACCCGGTGAAAGAACATTAGGATGCATTTGGAAACTGTTCTTGGGAAAATTGAGTACTTTAGAACAAAAGAAAAAAAAAAAAAAAAAAGCAGTTTCTAACTTGAAAAACATGATTTTCAAACTTTTGACTGACAAAGGTCTTTGAAAATTTGTTATGAAAACAAGTTGTTTTTAGAACAAATTTAAAGTATTTTCAGGTATTTTCTGTATAGTGTTATGCGAAATAATTGAAAACATGAAAAATACTTTGAAAGTTGTTTATTTCATGCTTGAATTCCCAAACAAAATTTTTTTTCCTGAAAACTGTTCCCAAAAATGTTATCAAACATCAATATTTGAAATTTTATCGGTTGATTTATTTTTCTTCTGGTTCAACATTTTGCTTGTAGCCCTTGCTTGCTTGCTCTACTTTTTGTCTCACTGTACTGCTAGGTTTAACATATTTACTGAGTGGGCTGATAAGCTTCCTCAAGCTTTGAGTTCTTCATGAAGTGGTTTCAGTTTATGTTTGCAACTTGGTTAGTACTCCTCCTCTCCCTTTTGTTGCTAGACAAAGTTTGTGGGAGGCCATTACATCTCTGCATTTGATTGCTTTGCTCTGAGTGGTTGTTTGGCTCAGTTTAGCTTGATGATGCTGGGTCGTTTCCTTCTTGCTTATTTCTTTGTTTTATTTGAGGTCTTTTTAATCTTTCTTTTTTTTTTTTGAATTTGGGGTTGGAATGGGGGAGGCAAGGGCATTGGTGCTGCTGCTTGTTTATCAGTTATGCTCCTTTGTTTGGCTTTGCCTTAGATGGGATTATATTTTATATTTTTGTTCACTTAAATCCAATTGGCTCATTTGCCCAAAAAGAGAAAAATGAAAAAAAGATATTCAGTCATTACCAGTTAGTGATATATATACTTTTAAAGTTAGTTCATTTCCTCCACATTATGCTAGTACAATAACTACTAATAGCATATGGTTCACAGATTGGTTTTCTTTCAAGAGCTGGTGTTAAAGTATCTCACTGTCCTGCTTCTGCAATGCGGATGCTAGGATTTGCACCTATTAAGGAAATGCTTGATGCTGGAATTTGTGTCTCATTGGGAACAGATGGCGCACCATCAAATAACAGAATGAGCATTGGTTTGTTTTGAATTCTGAGGTCTTCGTTTTTCATTCTTACATTTGCTCCATGACCAAATTCAATTCACAGGGAGATTTTGTTATAGTACTGACTGGAGTTGTTTGTGTTGGATGTGAATATTATTGCCTTTGAAACATTTCCCCTTTTAGATTAGACATTGGTGGATATCTTATAGGGATTGCAGCCTCTACAATGTCAATTGAAATTGGTGGTGTGCACATCATTTGATGGACTATTGGAATATGTAGACAACTTCAAGCACCTTGAGCTGGTACAAGAAAAAGCTAGCACCTAGCAAATGGAGAGAACACTCAAAACAATTTAAAAGATTGTAAGATCTTGAATTGTGGAGCCTTAGACAAGTGAGGCCACTACTATCAATAAACACCTTGAATATATATAAATGAGGTTTTCTAGGTTCATTCTAGAACTTATCATGTTCAATATATTCAACATCCGTATAAAGTATTCTTGAAAAATTCAGAATTATAATTAGAAAATTTTAGGCCACAACCAGGTTGTTACTGTTATTGAGTCATGAGCTGTTACCATCAGCTGCTGTTGAATCTTCTTGCATGACCAATAAATTGACTGATACAATGTCAGTTTTTAGATGAATTGTTAGTTGGATGATTGTTACAGATCCCTTTCCTGATTTTTTTTCTGCTGGGTAATCTTACAGAATTCTCAGACCATTTTTAGTGGATTTATGTATGGTTTATCTTCTGTGCAGTTGATGACATGTACCTTGCTTCTCTGATTAACAAAGGACGGGAAGTTTATAAACTTGGAACAACAGATCCCACTGCTCTTCCTGCTGAAACAATCCTCAAGATGGCAACAATCAATGGTGCAAAAACAGTACTCTGGGAAAACGAAATAGGTTCACTTGAGATCGGGAAAAAGGTATCGTGCCTATTATGGTAACATAGTGTTAAAGATCGCCTATGAATATATGCTTATGTAGCTTTTAGCATTAAGCTCACCAGGGTAAACTATACATCCAGTTGTTTATCTTGCCCTTCTATTTTTTCTACTTGCAAATAATCTTAAAGCAATATCTTCAAGTTTTCTTCATCCTATTCATTTTCAAACTGAGTGAATAGACCCAACTTCCCTTCTCATCTCTCCCATCATTTTCACAATTGTCTGATTACTATTTCTATTCATTATTTGGTAGGCTGACATGATCATAATCAATCCTTTCTCTTGGTCTATGGCTCCTGTTCATGACTGGTATGAACCTATTCTCTTAGAAATGTGAAGTGTAATTTAAACATTCATGGCATGGTTAATTGGACTACTAGAATATGGATAAAGTATTACTTGCAGCCTAATAATCAAAGTCAGTCATGCATGTAGTTATGCAAACATCTAAAGGAGCTAGTGTTCATCATTGGAGATAGAACCAAACAGGCTAAAGACAAGGCATGTAGGGATCTGCTCATATTATCCCAAGCCATATAAAACAGTAAACTAATGCTGAATATGGAAGGAAGTTATTTGAATGATAGAGAACCAATTTTTCTATTGATTTAGGTAGTGTTCATATAACACTTCTGTTTTTTGTTCTTAAAAATGAAAAATGATGGGAACTTATATACACAAATAGTAGAGACTTATCTTAAAAATATCATAGTTTTGAAAAACTATTTAGAAAACTATATGTATTAAAAAAATTTATTGCCTCAAATTTTAAAAATTTTGATAGTAGTTTTTAAGAACATGAAGTAAGTTCCTCTTTTTTATATTGAAGGTCCTACATTTTTTACCATGGTTTCTATCATTTTCTGTTTTTAAAAATGAGAGTGCATCTAAATGTGACCTTAGTATACTCTAATGGATGGGACTTATTTGTGCTTACTGAAAACAGCATTTCCAGCCTTGTGTATAGCATGCGATCTGAAAATATTGTCTCAGTCATGTGCAATGGCCAGTGGATCATGAAGGATGGAAAGATCTTGAACGTGAATGAGGTATTTTGTAGTAACTTATTTTTGTTTGTAGTTTATGTACTCAAAATTGGAAGAGAGAGAGGGATCGTTTGTTCACATCTTGAGGAAAGTATAACCTTTTTGGAATTGTTTCACACGTTGAGAGTATATAATAATACCTTGGTTTCAATGGTTTTTATATGAGCATTGTTGAACACATCCATTTCATCTCTATATATCCACCCATTTTTCTTTTTCTTTTTCTTTTTTCAAGTAAAATTTACATGTAAAAGGATCAAATTGTCCTATTATTCAACTTCCAAAAATTCACCCATCCCAAACCCTAATCCCATTGCTCTCCTCATTTCCTTCATTTTCTTCCCTTTCCGTTTCATCTCTATCCTCAAATCGCTTCTTTTAACCTTGAAAAAAAAAAGGGAAAAGGGGAAATAAGTGACCAACAGCAGCTTGACCTGCCACCTTGAACTGGTTTTCCCCTTTCTTTTCTTTTCAATGTCTAAAAAGAAAAAAAAAATGAGAAGAAGATGAAGGGAAGGAGAAGGAAATGAAGGAAGAAACAAAGGGAAAAGGGGGGGAGAGAGAGAGAGAGAATAAAGAAGAAAATTGTTAGGGCTTTGGAGGAGTGGGTAGGAGTGAGATTGAAGAAGGTAGTTCGAGTATTTCTTATGTATATTTTATCTCTTTTTAAAAAAGTTGGTGGATGCATAGAGAGTTTATGCTAGATGCATTTAAATTTTCTCTTTCTTAATTACACCTGTTTTTTCACAGTTAAAGCTTGTGAACTGTCTCATCATTTTTTTTTCACTCTCAGAGAGATTGAGGAATATGCTTAGAAAGTTACAAAAATGTCTTAATTTTAATTTGCATTTTTGTTAAGAGCAGACAATGCATTTGCCTTCAACGAAATTATCTCATTGATTGGAGGTTTTGATCTTATAATGAATATTCTACTTTGGACAGGGAGAAGTTATTTCAATGGCAAGGAAAGCTTCAAGTGAACTTCTGAAGAGGGCAGGCATTAGAATTCCTAAGAGAATGAATATGATTTGATAGTTGTTTCTTCCTAAAAGCCCACTCCTTGTATCATACTCGGGTGTTTTGTTGGAATGTTTCTTCGAGCCCACTCCTTGTATCATACTTTCATGTGTTTTGTTGGAATGTTTCTTCCTAAATGTTCGTTCCTTGTTAAGGATGAAAATATCGGTAATCACGGATATATCTACACTTCGATTTTACGGATATATCTATATTGGTGGATATTTTGAAAAAAATATATCAATAAACCTAAAATTGATCAAAATTTATAAAAATATAAGAAAAATTTTATAAAAATATAGTTAGAAGTATAATGATATTTTTAAGTTGTTTTATTAAATAATTTGATATATGTATAATATGATTTATCATATTTGATAATAATATCGTATACATCGATAAAAATATGAATTTTATAAGTGTACATTTATTATTAAATTAGATTAAATATTATTTCATAATAATATTATGATATTTAATTATAATGTCTAATTTTAAAATATATATTAATATTAAAATTATGATCCATTTAATTCAATTGTATTAAATGATATAAGATAAGTTATAATATATGTATAATTTTTAAATATTTAATTAATTATTAATGATATTAAAAATACTATGAAGAAAATTATCACGATAATTTTTATATTTTTTATTATCAATTAAAAGAAATTTTTGTATTTAATTATAAAATAATTATAATTAATTTGTTTTTTTAAATATTCTTTTAATATTTTCTTCATATGATAATTTTAAATATATATATATATATATATATTTAGTGCATAATATTTAACAAGGGGCAAGGGCAAAAGGGCATTTTTTTGAGGCACTTAGCGCGTTGACCATATGATATATTGTCGACATATCTTAAGATATCGCCGATTTTTGGAGATTTTCTCCGAAATTTCATCGGATCGATATTTCTGCACCAAATATCATTTTCATAACCTCCAATACACGATATTTTCTTCCATGCTCCTTGTATCATACTTGTGTGTTTTGTTGGAAAATGACAAGCCATTAACAAGTAGTTTCCAAGGCTTCTTTTTTTCCCTTCTCTTTTTTTTTTGGCCATTTTAATGGGAAAAAATTTGTATGCGTGGCAACCAATGACCAGCGGCATGGAGTCGGTTTTTTTTGGGTCTTATTTTTATAGCTGTTTGTGGCATCTACTAACATGATCATTATGCATGGACAAAACTTAATGTTTATCTTCTGCATACCAATACCAAAGCAGGAGAAGGGATAACAAAAAGATTATTAGAAAAAAAAGGTGGTTTAAATATTATCCCCCGACACAAATATCGTACTTTAAAGTGTTTAATTATGTAAGAAAACGTTCTATAAAACTTTGGAGTAACAAACTTCATATGACATTCTCACGCTTTTATAGAGGAAAAAAATTCTAGATGTATTAATAGGATTTCTCTTGTACTGTGTTGGTTTCCCAAAGGGAAAGGAATGTTTGATTAAAATAAATAGATTTAAAACTACTCCTAATATTTTTATTTTTTATTAAATTTAATCCACTTATTTTTTTCATCTATATAAAATGAAGTAATTTAAATATATATAGTATTTTTCATGATAAAATAAATGTAATAAAATTATTATTGTTTGCACCCTCTTAGTACTTTCTTATAATCAAGTAGGAGTGAGCTAAATCATTATCCACAAAGACTCTAATCTAGATAAGAAATTTAATTTGTAATTATTGGACTTATGCTAAGTTTTTGTGTAAGCCATCAACAATATGATTAGAAAATTGTTTTGTAGAAATTATTTTGTAGGCTGCACAATAATATAGAAAAGTCAATCACAGACCAATTGATTCGCCCCAAATGCAAAATACTGAAAATATTGCAAACAAACATGACAAATGAGTAGTGTTGTGTACAATACATGATCTAAATAAGTTGTTTAATAAACATTTAAACAGGCACATGATATAAACGCTAATCATTTAATAAATATTTTTTTTTTTAATAAAAAAATTTATGGGACTCACAATATTTTTCACTTAGCCTTATCTCCATCTTAGACATGTCTCCATAGTTGGTAAACACCCAAGAATCTTCTTATTAACGCTCTAAAAAACTTAGACTCAGCATCATGGATCCATGATTCATGAGAACGTTCAGATGGGCTGAAAACCATGTTGAGTGTGACGTGGGTGCACGACGCCAAACATAACATATATTTTAATTTTATTCGATAATTCAAATTTAATCATGCATAAAGGTGAGATTTAAACTTCAACATATTAATAAAAATGAAAATTAATTTTCTAAATATGGATGTTATCTTATATTTTAAATAAAAATGACCAATAAAACAACAAATTATTGAAGGAGCTGAAAAAAGAAATATGAACATGAACACGGAGAATATAAACCATTTATAGAGCATTTTAAGACATGCGTACCTAATTTCCATGTGAAGGTGAAAGGCAGAGAATGACGGATGCATGTCAGAGAGGAGGAGATGAGAGGTCGTGATGAGCACGATGCAAGAGAGCGGGGTTCACCTTCCCAACCGGGTCAATAGTCAACGTCCAGCCACAAACCTCCCCAAAATTAAACTGCCATAACAAACAAACAAAAACACCCATAAACAACCTTCCCTTCCTTCTCTTCCATTGCATCCCAATATTTCTCCATCGTTTTCGCTTTTCTTTCTTACCCAAACACATCCTAAAAATTCTAGAGAATAAATAAATAAAATAAATAAAAATCATAGAGGAAAACAGACCATCTCTCTAGTACCTGTAATGGAGAAGCCCCCTCCTGAGAAATCCGGTAGTTTCTCCGGACACAATGTCGAGTCCCATCCACCGGAGTCAGAGGCTGAAGGAGAACTTGAGGATAGGGAAAATGCGAAGGAGGCTTCCTCCATTTCCGATTCAGCCCTACCTCAAGTTTCTCAGGACATTGATGGGTTTCTCTCCCATCTGGCTCTTCATGACGACAAATCTAACCCTCCGGAAGTGCCGGATTCGGTTGAGGTGTTTTGTAAGCTGGTGGAGGCAATGATCGGAAACTACGATTCTGGTGATAGTTCTGCGAGGTTTGGTCAAGTTCCAGAGGAAGATACAGCGTTTGTAGAGTCGGTGAGGCGAATTTCTAAGCTGATGAATGCTCTGCGTGGTTTCCCGGTGGAGTCGCCCGCTGGAGCAATGTACGGACGTTCCGGGAGTGTTCTGCAACGAGCAATGTCGTTCCTGGAGGATGAGCTCCGGACACTTCTAGAAGATTCTAGAAGCCATATTTCCGATTCTAAGAGTTTGAAGACGAAGCATCCGTCGTTTAACTCCAAAGAAGATCAAGATCGGTGTCCGCTGCCTGAATCGGAGTCCACCGGCGATGATGAGTATCCGGCGTACCCCCCGGAGGTCGTCGCCAGCATGAAGAAAATTGCGATGGCCATGATCTCCGCAGGGTACGAGACAGAGTGTTGCCAGGTTTTCAGCATTCTCAGGCGTAACGCGTTCAAGGAGGCAATCAACAAGCTGGGGTTTGACAGTATCAGCATCGACGATGTGCAGAAGATGCACTGGGAAACTCTGGAAGGAGAGATTGCGAAATGGATCAAAGTCGTGAAGCACTGCTCCCTCATCCTCTTCCCCGGCGAACGGCGATTCGCTGAATCTGTCTTCGAGGACTATCCAGAGATATTCAGCAGCCAATTCAGCAACCTAGCACGTGCTACTGTGATACATTTCCTCAATTTCGCAGAAGCGGTGGCAATGACGAAGCGATCGGCAGAGAAGCTGTTCAAATTCCTGGACATGTACGAGTCCTTGCGAGATCTGGTTCCGGCCATCAGCAGCCCGACCTCCGACGACAACGGACACGAACTCAAATCGGAGACAATGACGGCCGGAAGCCGCCTCGGGGAAGCCGCAGTGAGCATTTTCTGCGATCTGGAGAACTCAATCAAAAGCGACGTCAGCAAAACTCCGGTCCCAAGCGGCGCAGTTCACCCCCTGACTCGCTACACCATGAACTACCTGAAATACGCCTGCGAGTACAAAGACACCTTGGAAGAAGTCTTCCAACAGCACCAGAAAATCGAGCGCACCGACGAAGCAGGTTCCGACGTCGATGAGCGGTCCAGCCAAAACAACTCCCGACTGCCGGTGAAGCAAACGCCATTCGCAACACAGCTAATCGCAGTGATGGACCTCCTGGACTCGAATCTCGACACCAAATCCAAGCTCTACAAAGACATGTCACTGCGCTACATTTTCCTGATGAACAATGGCAGGTACATTCTCCAAAAGATCAAAGGCTCATCAGAGATCCACGAGGTGATGGGAGACACCTGGTGCCGGAGGCGATCTTCGGATCTGAGGCAGTACCACAAGAACTACCAGAGAGAGACGTGGAGCAAAGTGTTGCAGTGCTTGAGAGACGAAGGCCTACAAGTGAACGGAAAAGTGAACAAGCCAGTGCTGAAGGAGAGGTTCAAGACCTTCAACACCTTGTTTGATGAGATCCACAAGACTCAAAGCACTTGGGTGGTGAGCGACGAGCAGCTTCAGTCGGAGCTCCGAGTGTCCATCTCTGCAGTGATGATTCCAGCTTACCGATCATTCCTAGCGCGGTTCAGCCAGTACTTGGACTCCGGGCGGCAGACAGAGAAATACGTAAAGTATCAACCAGACGATATCGAGACCTCCATTGATGAATTGTTTGATGGAAACCCTACATCGATGACAAGGAAGAGAACATGATGGATCATGATTATTAACATCAGTAACATTGAAGGACAAGATGGATTATACTAAGAGAGCAGGAGATTATACATGTTGCGAGGCGGTGGTGGTGGTGGTGGTGGGGTTTCTGCGTTTCATTTCATATTTATCGTGCTGCATTTCGTTTCGAATTTAATGCGATGGCTCCTCTCCGATGGAAGGATATATAGGAGGGCTTTACTATTGAGAGCACCCATTGTCCGTACAAGGTACTGTCATACAGCAAATTTTGGAATTCCGCACATTAATTATTTAGAAATAATGTTTTTTTATAACAAATTAAATAAGCATCAAAAGGGGAAAACAATTGATTTTCTTCAAAAAAAAAAAAAAAATTGTAAAAAAGAAGTGAAGTAAAGAAATATGATGGGGCATGTTTTGGAATCATTTATTCAGGACTCTGTGTTGTGTCATTAACTTGTAATTGGAGAGGAACCAGATGTGAGAAGATGTATGTAAACTCTGAAGTCTAAACTCTATTTGATTTTGATAATTTTGTTGATATTACAGGAAACTTTGAAAGATATTATTGTTTTCATGTTTGGTCTGGTCTACCGAATCGGCACACCACTGGTGTATGAAATTGATGTTTCCATTGCAAAACTCACCGTTGATGGGTGCCTTTGGTGGACTAACGTAAATAAAAAGTTTGTACTCTTTGGTGTACATTATATGAAATTCAACTTATTTCCTCACTTGCAACACTTCTTTAATTGTTAGTTTCTTTATGCATATTAGATGTGCACAATTTTTGCACTATCCCAACTCAATTCCAAGTAAGAATAGAGTTCAACTTAATGCAACCTCTAATATAATATACTTAATTTAAGTCAAGTGTGATCATTTTTCTAAATTTGAATTAAGTTCAAATTTAGATTTGGCTTAATTGAGTTGTATGTTTTTTAAAAATTCTTTTTTATATTTATACAAAAATTTAAGTCATAAATGACATAGAATTGCAATATAAAAATAAATTTATATTTATATTCTTAAAAATATTTAAAATTTTAAATAAAATAAATATTATTGAGTTTAGGTTAAACTTTGTCACAAAACCTAGGTCAAGCCCAACTTAAATTCAGATTGGGTTAAAAAATCTCATTTTAAGCCTAACTTGAGAATTAATGAAGATTGTACAAACACATGCAAAAGTTCTATTGGATTTAAATTAAATCATCTCATATATTCGAATTATAACTTAAACCATTATGAAACCTTTATTTAGTGGGTCTTAGACTCAAGCATAGCCTGAATAAGTTAAAAAGAAAAAGAAAAAAATTTAAAAACCTTTCTGGCAAAAATAAAAACCTCTTATCCAATTCCAATTTATTTTTGATAAAAAAAAAAAAATAAAAGCACTTAATAAAAGAAGGCAAAATAAAGCACATCAAGTTCTAAATTAGGACGGATATATTTATAATTTTATTTTAGAAATAAAGCGAAGTATCCCTATTGCATCTCGTTAATTTTTAAATCAGTATAAATTATATCATTAATAAGTTAGAAATTAGACGGAATTTGGGCCTGACCCGGCCAAACTTCTTTCGGGCCCGATATGGTTACACCTAGTCTCCTAGAGGGTTCTTTATGTAAAATAGAAGAGTCGAGGATTTTCTGGAAGAAGATAAACCTATATAAAGCATCGTCTTCAAAAATATCTCCTGAAACTTCTGGAACTTAAAAGAAACTTCTCATAACTTCTGAGAGCAGCCGAAACTCCATCTATAAGAACTAACCCGAAAGCCATATCTTCACAGCAAGCAGGATCTCAAATATTTCAACGAGTGAAAGCGATACTTACGAATTCTTTCATATCTGATTTTCTCGATTTTTCGGTTCGATTATGGATAGTCCAGTTTTCGGAAGCCAGTGGAATCTCCCATCTCGCACTCGCCGCTACCCCGCGACGAGACAAGTACCGGTTCACCGTCAAATGCCCGTGCCGTCTCCGAAAGTGGTGTCGATTCCGGTTCACTTCGTCGGATCGGAGCGGACCAGGTCGGCGTCTGCGGTGAAGATCCAAAAGGTGTTTCGGGGTTTCTTAGTGAGGAAGAACATGAAGAGGATTGTGGCTGTTAAGAGGGAGATTGACGAGGTCGAGCGGAGGATATCAAGGGAAGAGATTGTTGATCTGATTCGGAGAGATTCGAAGGAGCGGTTGAAGGTGAACGAGACGCTGATGTCTCTGCTTTTTCGGTTGGATTCTGTTCGTGGAGTGGACTCTGGGGTTAGGGATTGCAGAAAGGCGGTGATTAGGCGTGCGATTGCGCTGCAGGAGAAGGTTGATGCAATTGCTGCTTCTGATCAAATCGTAGACTCGGAGACACATACGGAGACTAGTGATCCATCTTCAGAGCTGATCGATGGCAGTAGATCTGAAGCTGTTGATAGAATCCAAGAATTATTTGTTGATTGTGATAGCGCAGCTGATGAAACCCTGGAAATTAAAGATTCAATTTGTGAATCCTCTGCAAATGGAGTCTTAGAAACAGCGTCCGATCCCGCTGTTGTTTCTGATGATTGCAATGTTGATGGAGCCGTACAATTGCAAAATCCGGTAGAGCATGTGATCGATTCAGGTGATTCTAAGGTAATGTCCGAATCTACCCTGGACTGCTGTGTCGACTCTGCTGATGAAAGCAAGGAGGAGATGGATGTTACTGAAATTGGAGTAGATTCTGAAATCAACGCAAACAAAGACGTTTCAACTCCGAAAGAAACTGTTGAAGATCCAGACGATTCTAAGGCACTACCCAGATCTACTCCGGACAGCTGTGACGACTCTGTTCATGAAATCAAGGAGGACGTCGATGTTGCTGAAGTTATTGATGAAATTAAAGAGGATATGGATGTTACAGAAGTAGGAGTGGATTCTGAAATCAACGCAAACGAAGAAGCTTCGGCTCCTAAAGAAATTGTTGAAGATCCCAATTCAAATACGCTTGTGAATGAATGCGCAGGAGTTGAAGGAAACCAAGAACACGGGAAAGAGGACCAAAGTAATGGAGAACTTCTGGAGAAGATAATGGAGGAGAATGCGAAACTGATGTGTCTGATGACGAAGCTCTTTGAGAAGAACGAAGCGCAGACTCGGCTGCTAAGCTCGCTTTCGCAGAGAGTTGAGCACTTGGAGAGATCCATCATGTGTGAGAAGTTGAGGAAAAAAAAGCGGCAAGCAGCAGCTGGGCAAGAAGCATCGCCGGATGCTAAGAAATGTGGAAAAAAATTGTGAGTTCTGCCACTTTCCGGACACAGATGATTTTTTTTGTTTTTGCATTTATCTCAAAGTGTTGCGTGATGAAGTTTCGTCTCTATTTTGATGAAAGGGAAATGTAATATCTTTTGGCTTATTTGATCTGTTGGTGTTGTAAAAGCCATGTTTGGATTACATTTAATTCCCTATTTATTGTGTAAATTAATTTTAGACATATTTTTATCCCAAATAAGAATAATTATGACATTTCAAAAAATTAATTAAATAAAAATCTATTTTGAGGTCAGATTTGTCTTTACATCTTCTAGATATGAATAAATCGAGAAAAAGATCACGAATGAAGGTTCTATTTAAACGTTTTTGAAAGTTTTATTTCAAAAAAACTGTCTTTGATTTAGGTTTTAGAGGGATATTTCTATGGTTGTAGTTTAATCATTAGCTATGACCTTGACTACCTCAATATACAAAGAAATATATGAGATAGAAATATACTTTAAGATGTGTTTGGATGGTAGAAGTAATCGTGTGATTAATAATAATGTTTAAAAATATTTTTATTAATTAAAATTTTCAATGAAATAAAAAATTATTTTTTGACTTTTCTAAAATTCGAGGGTACGTTTGTGTCTCAAAAAGTATTAAGAAAAAAAAAATTAAGGTTATGGATAGGGAATGAAAATAAAGAGTAAGAATAAAAGAAAAATAAAAAAAGATAGATTTAAATTAAGTGGATGCTTGATAAATTAATTTAATAATTTAAAATGATTTAATTAATTTAAATTATTAAATAAATTAAATATATCTTATAAAATAACTTAATAATATAATTTAAAGTTAAAAATAACTTTAAATAATCAGTAAAAATAATTAATTTATTCTTAAATTCAATCTTTTTTATCTTCATTTCTCCTAGTTACTTCCACGATCTTTTTAACTATTTCATAACATTTATTATTACTTAACATCTTTTATCATAATTGTAATTTATGAAGATAAATATATCAATTTGATGATTTAGAATTATTTTTAAGTTAATTTTATTGAATAACCTTAATATTTAAAGTAAGAATTAAATAATAAATTTTAAGTTAATAATTTAAGTATAATTTAACTTAAAATAATTTAAGTCATTAAATAATAAGCATTAAATTTTATCAAACACCCCCTAAATAAATTATTTTTATACATTCTTCAAACTCATTTCATATATTTTCATCAATCATATAAAGATTAAATAATTTATATACATATAAATTTTTGAAAAATTTTAATTACGTTTTATTTTCTTTTTATATTTTTTATTATACAGTCAAATATGAAAAAACCATTTTCTTTATCTTTTTTTTTTATAGTATTTTTCAAAAATCAAATATAGCTTAAGAAAAATTATTTTCTCATTTTTGGTTTTATCATGAAAAATACAAAAAAAAAAAAGATATAATTAAAATGAATATGAAATTTATATATTTTTATATTATTTAATCTTTATATAGAATAATTAAATAAATAAAAGGAATTTGAAGTAATATTCCAAAAGTAAAAATATGTTAAGGTATGGCGGCACAGGGAGCCTACTAAGGCCTAATAGCGGCACGTGTCCCCTAAAAAAATAAAATTGCAATAAGGATTTTGAACCCTTAATTTTATATTTGAATTGAAAGATTGTTTTCCATTACACTATATACCATTTTCTCTCCCATTTTTGCCCCTCTAAATAATTTCACTATTTGTGCCCATCATGGAACACATTCCTGTGGTGGAACCTTTTTGTTTTAATTTTTATTCAATAAAATGGAAACTAAACTTTTTAGGGGAAAATATTAATATTATAAAATTATTATAAAACTTGAAATGGTTATGCATATAAGTTAAATAATTACTTCTAAACAAGATTTTGAACTTTTAAATTAATATTTTTTAAGACAAAAAAAAATAATTTTAATAAAATTATTTAACAAATATACAGTTGAAATAAGGTAATGATGTCAAACGTCTTACTTTTTTTTTCTATTTTTTGAAGCAAAAATATATAAAATTAAAGAATTTTAAGAGATTGAATGGCATATTGTGGACCTCGCATTTCGGCTCATGCGTTTCCAACTCGATGGCGAGCTTGATTTTTATTTTGAAAAATGATTTTATTTGATTAAGAAAAATTGACTTGGAGTCGCCACTTATTTTTGTTTTATTTTTAAAAGGTAAACAAAATAAGAAAGAAAAACCCTAAGTGTGACTCCTTGGTTTGGAAAAGGTGGTATGTGAAAAACCGGATCGGGTTCGGGGGTCAGGTCACTTATTGGGAAGGTACAATAGAGACCGTAGCACCCCTCTAAGTCCCTAAAATCAGGTCTCTACTAATAAAATGAAGCTGACGTGGCAATTGATGAGGAAAACAATGAATACCCGGAACTATCATGCATATATGAGAATCAAAGCAAGAATATAGAAAGACTAGAATGAGAATAAATACGTACCTGGGCGATGAGCCACCATGCGCTATCAAGAGAGAGGGTTAGTGCACAATTTAGGATTAATCGCATGTATGTTAGAGAGTAGGGTAAATCAATCATGTATGATAATCAAAGCAAACAATCAATCAATCAATCACAAAGTCACATATGTCGGGCTCCCACCAAAACCCATTTATTTTGCATGAATTAATATCACAGATTCCATTATTCCGGAATTGCCAAAAAAAAAACATTCATGTCTATTAAAATCAAGAGGAATAGAAGATTGCGGGCGGAAATGGATCAGGTGAATCGCGAGTGTTTGACGAGCCAAGCTGTCCGGGGAATCTGAATTGTCAGCTACAGATGCTCTCCAGGTAGGCGCTATCAGAGGATCCGGACATATCTGATCGGGGAAGTTGAATCGCCCTCCTCTCTCATCCGGCGTTAGGCGTCGGATGTGATATATCCAAAGAAGGTGGAACGTCGGCCGGACAGAAATCCGGATGTGAGACATCCGAAGAAGGTGGACATCGGCCGGACAGAATTCCAGATGTGAGACATCCGGAGAAGGTGGGACGTCGCCAGACAGAATTCCGGATGTAAAACACCCGGAGAAGGTGGGATGTTGGCGGACAGAATTTAAGATGTGAGACATCCGGAAAATGTGGGACGTCGACCGGACAGAATTCCGGATGTAAGACACCCGGAGAAGGTGGGATGTCGGCGGACAGAATTCCGGATATAAGACACCCAGAGAAGGTGGAATGTCGGCGGACAGAATTTCGGATGTGAGACATCCGGAGAAGGTGGGACGTCGGTGGACAGAATTCCGGATGTGAGACATCCGGAAAAGGTGGGACGTCGGTCAGACATAATTCCTCCCCGGGTGGAATAAGCTATGTCGCGCGTCGCAAGGGGGGCCGTCTGCATGTGCAAGGGAGAGAGAGCCACGTAGCATTTTTTTTTAAGGAGGATCCCACAGGTAGGTGAAGGTTTAGAGAGAGAAACGAGTTTGGTGGTATGGTTAAATGGGTGTACACATGGGTATGGTAGAACACGGTTATGAGTAGCATGAAGGATGGGTATGGGTTGTATGGATATGGAGGCTTGGGTGAGTGGATTTAATGAGTATGTGAAGAAGTGAAGGGTAGCATGCACCCGTGAGTCTCCATGTAAGTGAAGGAGTGGGATGGAGAATGAATGAGAGGAAAATGGGTGTGGTGGAGGATGTTTGATTCCTGCAAGCTTGAGTGAGGAAATAGGTATGGCTGACGTGAACAGTGAAGAAGGCGTAGGCATGTGGTAACTGTGTTATTCATCATGGGAACATGAAGCCTTTGCTTGGACAAGTTAAACTGGATCGAACTGACAAGCTCTTTCCCTGCTCACTCTGCAAAATATATCCAGACAGTTTGCTACTTTGCTTCACCCTCAAGCTAACGAATCTCCTCTCCAGAAAATGCCAAGAATAGAGGGGAAAGGCTGAGAAAAAGAAAAAGAACAAAAAAAAAAAAAAAGAACAGAGCAATGTATAAAGGGAGATAATACCACTAAAACCAAGCTCTGCATCACGAAGACCAAAAGAGCTTTCAAAAGAGCCTGGTGGGAGGATCTCATTGAACTTAACACACAAACACAAAATATATCCGACATGCAGCTCATACGGAAGAAGACAAAGATCAAATAAACAAAAGTCCGAAACAGGTTTACCTCCTTAGGTAATCAAAATACTCATCTGAATATCAGCAAGAAACGTAAGGTGATCATAAAAAATAAGATAAGATAAAGTAAGAGATAATCAAACCTGACTGATTCTTCTCCTACCTCTCTAAAAAAATGCCTTTTTTCCTTATTCCCCCTGTCTTCCTCTCTAGTCGTTCCCCCATTCCTTTCTTTCCTGATGTCCTCTTTTGCAAGCCACTCTTCTGCCTTCCTATTCACCGGTCAGCAAGCATGGCTTGCCCAACCACTCTCCCTGTTGCTGCACGCCTGTTGCAGCCGGCATCAAGCCCTCAGCTTCATGGCTGCCCATCCCATCTGGCTGGGATTCATGGTAAGAGAGGGGGGGTCCCCCTCACACTTTAAAAGAATCACCAAACCCCACTCTAACAGCCCAAAAGCTCTTCTGAATATCCTCCAACAGGTGTCTCCACCCCATTGCATTTCCAACTCACTACCTGATTCACTGACCACCCAACCAGGAAGCAGCATCTGGCTCTTTAAGAGCCCTCCACTTGGCAAGAAGTGTGACTTGCAGCAAATGAAAAAAACAAGCCCCATATGGGGGTCTACACATATGTATATTAGTTAAAAAATACTTGAAATGATAAAATATATATTTAAAATATTTTACAAAATATAATAGAAAAAAAGAATTAAACAAAATAGTTTATAGTAACTTTACCATGGACCCACATTTTTTTACGTGCATCTCCATTCGATAATAAGACCGGTTTTTTATTGTAAAAAACGGATTCTTGAAAAAGTTAGAATTACCTTTTTTTTGTTTATTTTTAAAAGAAAAACAAAATAATAAATAAAACCCTGAGTAACTCTTTTATGAAAGAAAAGAAAGTCTATGAAAACCAATTTTAAATTCAAGGGTTATGATACTTATTGGGAATGTACTACAGGATGACATCTTCTCAACCATAAAGAAGTTTTTACTAAACAAATGATGAAAGCTAAAATAATTGACTAATAGACAATGAATATAAAAAGACACCTGTAGAAAATAATCAACTAGGGAAGGTGAAGAATACTAAAAAAACATTGTATATATATCAAATGAATCAAACAAATAAATGAAAGAAAAAAACGTACCTCAAAAAGGCAAAAACAATGCAGTGTGCTTACATAAGAAAGAAATGGTTAGCATACAAGTAAAGAAGTAATATAGTACCAAGGAAAGAGACATACAATTCAAATTAAGGATTAAAGATAGTTTCAAGAGAAAGTTATGTTACACAAATATGCAAGGCAAAATAGGGTGACAAACATGTAGTTACAAAATAAATCAAAATAAAATAGTTAAATGGGATCTAAGCTACAAGGGAGGGCTTGTTTAACATGCAAAAGATGTCTAGAATGCAATAGACGAGCCAAAAAAAGACTAAAAGCATGCCCAAAAGGGCTGAATGGACAAATTATACAAAAGGTACAAAAATTGGACTACAAACAAGCATTTACAAAATAAATTTATTTAAAATAGTTAGAGATAGAGATAAGAGTTAAATAAAAATATTGTATAACATATATAAGATGTCTAGATCACATTTCAAAAGTCAAAAGGGTTGAACATGCACAAAATATTCTAGATTTCAAAGAACATCTCTCTACTCCAAATTAGGTCAATACATCATACATGCGGAGGTTGTTTAATTCACAAATTTAATAAAAGATTTTTGAGCGATGCCAAAGCTCCCAAACTTATTTAAAAAGTCTAGAATTTAAATATATAAAAATTAATTAAAAACCCAAGAACTAGGATCCACTTACACAAACATTTTAAGGGTGAAAAATATGATAGAACAAAATATTTAGAAAAACCAATTTATTCAACAAGCTTAGGGTTTTTTAACAAAATAAAAAATATTTGGTACATCTAAGAAGTTCAAAACACATCCCAAACCTCAAAATTTTTTAGAATTAGCCAAAAGGTCTAGATTGTAAAAACATCAGGGGTTAAAAATAAGACACAGAAAGTCAAAAGCTGAAAATTAAGATATATAATATTTGATATAAATTTATTTGAGAGTAATTTTGGAATGGTTACTATTACTTTATAATGTTTCTAAGTGATTTCCTTGCAAAAATTAGCATTTGAGTTTTAAAAACCACTTTTTAAAATCTATTTTTAAATTAGTATTTGATATATATTTCTTCTCAACTCAAAATTTGAATTTTGAATCATATGATGTTATCAAAAGCATTTTAAAAAACATATTTTTTAAAATTTATAAATTAAAAATCACTTTAAGAAATCTTTTAAGAATTCGTTTGATAGTAATTTTAAAAAATATTTCTAATATTTCTAGCATTTGAAAACAACTATTTTAATAAAAAATTTCAAACGAGAGGTTAGAAACATTTTTTAAAATTATTATCAAACAAATTTTAAAAGTGTTTTGATGAACATTCAAATAAATGTTTTCTTACAAATATTAAAAAAATTAAAAATATTTTTTAAAAAATAACTTCTAAACACATTCTAAAATTTCTTGTATCTTATTTAAAAGTTATTGTTATTTTTTTATTTTAAAATAAAAAAATAGAAACTATATCCAAACTGTCACTAGTAGTTTCTGAAGAAAAAACCGATAACAAAATCATTATAAACAAAAACTTTTTAACTAAAATCATTTCAAGCAGAGGATCATATGTCTAAACCTAGAGATAAGGTGCCAAGCCTATCCAATTATATTTTCCGTGAATAAAGTCCATGTAAGTTACGTCATGCTTCTAATACCCCACGATAAAATCTAATGCTAAATATAGAGACCTGTAATAAATTAAAATAAATATCGTAATCCATCTTATCCATTCTCGGTACAAGAATGGGCCATTTTGAGGATATTTAAATAAATAATATGTCTATATATATAAATTTCTATATTATTTTATTTCATCAAAAGTCTATTTATATTAAAAATAAACTTTATAATTTAGTTAAAATAATTTAATAATATTAAAAATGTTTATTGCTATCGAACGAGTTCTAAAAATCCGTTTAACAGTATTTTTTAAAAACGTTTCTAGTCCTAAAAACATTTTAAAGGTAAAAATAAGTGTTTGACAATATTTTGAAAATTTTAAAAAACACTTGAAGTATTTTATAAGAAAACATTTGGGATATGTTTTTTTTAAAGTATACTTCAAAATTTTGTATATATTTTTAAAATACCATTTTTCACAATCTCCTGTCCCTTTCACTCTCCTCTTTTATATATATATATATATATATATATATATATATATATATATATATATATATATATATATATATATATATATATATATATTTTGTAATAAAATTTTTTTTTATTTATTGTAATATTTTTTTAATAAATATTATTTTTAGTAATTTATTATTATTAAAAATGTTTTTATACTTATGGAATACACAATAAAAACATTATTAAAATCACTTTTCTAGATTCTTATAAAAGCATTTTTCACATAAATATTACATAAGAAAATATTTTTAATAAAAATGCTTTAAGCAGAAGCAATGCTAAATTGGGTCCAAAAATCAATAAATATTTTTCTTATATAATTTCATTAAATTATTTCTCTGGTCTTACGTATATACACAAGTCAAAGTATTACCACAAAAGTCAAAGTATTACATCACAATGATTTTGGTATAATAACGACAAGCGAGTTTAGTAATTCTAATCCAAGTTATTCATATCTTGACTTGACCAATTACATGTAGCCATAACTTTCTTAAAAACAATTATTATCTTCTCATTTTTTTCCCAAAAAAGACGACAAGTCAAAAAATTAAAAATTAAAAAAATCCATAAAATAGGGGTTCTGTAGCTTTGAATTACCCTGAAAATCGAGCTTTATCATGAAATAATTTGAAAAATAGTTTTTGAAAAATAATTTTGGAAACCAAACCCAAAGGCAAAATTGGATTTTGACTCAGTAATTTTAAAAAATAGATTAAAAAAAAAACTCAAATATTAAAAATCAATTTTATTTTCATTAATTTCAAAATATTTCAATATATATATATATTTTCATAAGTCAAATAATTCCTTCATGAAATACTTTTTACTTAATAATATTAGATAAAATTATTAAAAAATTAATTTATCATTTTAATTTGATAAAAATATCTTATAAATAACTAAATAAGTATATTATAAATTTAGTTATATTTTTAATTTTTAAAATTTATTATTTTATTTATTTCAAATCAATTCTCAATGTAAAAAATAATATCAATAGGTGTTATTAACTTGATAAGTAAAAATGTCATTTTAGGAAATAAAAGTTATGAAAAAGTGAATGTATTTTAAAATATTTTTAAATGGGTGAAGATAAAAATAATTTATAAAATTTGGGGTTAATTTTTCTATATGTTTTTAAATTTATGACCAATTTTTTGGTTATATTCTGTATAAAGGTCTAATATATTTATATATAATATAATTTTTTTAAAATATTTTCCATATTTTCAGTTAAATATATTTGCGAACAATATAATTTAAAAAAAAAATATTTTCCACATTTTTAGTTATTATTGAGAATACTTAGGGAGATAATAGATGTGTTCTAAAAAAGATTTCAAAAACCCTATTTAAGAGTTTGCCCTAATTAGTTTCCAAACACAGCTTTTATGATTTGAATCTGAAAGGGTAGAATGGTAATTTCATACAAATATTTTTTCTATATTAATTGTGTTTTTCTAATATTTATTTATTTATTTTTTAATTCATAGAACTTGATTAGCTGATTTGGCTGTTCTGACCACCCAAACAAACCCTCACCCCTTTCTCGCTCTCGTTTGCTCTCTAGCTCTCTCTTTATTTCTCTCTCTTGCTCTCGCTCCCTTGGCCTCTTTCACAAGTGTTCTACTTCTACCAAAACGCTTTTCAAAACCCTAGAATCTGTCTCTGTTACTCTCTCCATCTCCATTTCTCTAATCTCTAAAGCTTCGGTCTCATCGAAGACCCTCCAACCAACCACTACTCTTCTTCGCTCCTTCCCTCTCTCTTTCGATCTTCTCTCGCTGCTTCGCCACTCCCGATGGCCGAAAGCAAGCTCGATCTGCCCGACGATCTCATCTCTACCAAGCCCTCCGATCAGTTTTGGACCGCTACAGGTAACTTCAGAGTCTTGTGCAACTCTGGTTGTTTTGGTGCGATTTGGTGTTTCGATGGATTTGATTGTTATGTATTAGAATTGTTGTTTTCGGTTTGAATTCTGGGGTTTTTTGAGCATCTGTGGATGTTTGTTTCTTGCATTTAATGTTTAATTTCCATTGAGGCTTCAGATCAGGCTGCTTTCTGGTATGGTTTTGGAGTATGAGATTGTGTTGGCTAGTGTACGCCGCGATTTTATTTTGGTTGTTGGATTTTAGTGTATAGCTCTGGAAATTAGGAGAGGAAGCGAAGAAAGCATGGAATTTTACCATCTTGTAGAAGACTTCAAGTTTTTAGTTTATTTTCCTTCGTTTTCTCGGAAACCGAGTATTAAGTTAATTTTTAAGAATTATGTTATTTTCTTTAGATTTATTGACAATAAATCTGCATCTGCTTCATGCTTTTCATTTATTTTTTATCTATGGTGTCACTTTTGATAAAACTTTTGATGTTTTGCTGAAGATAGTTCATTTGGGATGCAATGGCAAATTTTCTTTGGATTGATTTGGCAAGAATGCCTTGCCACTTTGTGGGAAGTGATGCCCTGGTATTTTGGTGAAGATTAATGAGTGGATATGAACTATTTCTGTTTGCAGAGCATTCTACTATAGATATTTTCGCGCTCATGAGAATTTATAGATGCATGTCCTGAGATGTTTTCGCGCGCAAGAGAATTTGAATTGTGTTGATGGCTATTATGGGAATTTACTAATTAATGTAAATTACTATTGAATATCGATGGATTACTAAATTAGGAGTGTGATAAGTTTTCTAAACTGCTTCTCCAAATTACTGTTCTGCTAAACACAATGGCATGTCATGCAATATTTTGGAAAATTAAGGAGTTTCATGTATTGTTCAGAGAGATATATGGAGTTCCAATTAAAAATTACTTATAAACTTATGGTATGCAATAACTTGATATTTTCTTTCTACCTCAGTGCCAGGAGCTGGGATTTGGTGTTTAGTTTAGTCTTTTACTTTATCAGTTCCTCCAAAATCATTCAAGAAAAGTGATCTGCTAAGTTCCTTACTTGTGGGGGTGTGAATGCACGTGTAGATAGTGCCATTTTCTGTGTCACTTCTCGTGTCAAAAAACGTGAATACAATTCTCATGGCCAGTTGATTGGGTAATTCAAGTGGGAGTTGGCTTTCTTTTCATTCATATTGTCCAATTAAATCGATTAGTCTGCTTACTCAGCATGTTTTGGATGTTCTATTGGAAATCAAATTGCACATTTTGCTCAATCTGGCATTGCAGTAAATGACAATCATCATATCAGAAATGATGTTGAAGATTTGAGATTGACACGTTTTATGAAATCATAAAACCTTTTTCTTTACCATTAATTTTGGCATTGGTTCCCATTTTCTTTAACACCCTGGTCGAGATCATGGATTAAACCATCATTGGATACTTGGATTTGGCACTTCACCTGTTAGTACCTAGTTGAACATGACATGAGTACACGTGGAGATATAGCTATGGACTTGGCTATACAGAATAGTTGGTTGGAGAAAGTGTTCCTTTTTGGAAGGGTGGAGTTGAAGTATAGCGTCCAACAAGTAAGTGTAATTCAGTAACTTTTGAGTTCTATGATGGTGAACTCTATGGAGGGAGATTGAGAAGAAGATAAATAGAGGAAAAATAAAACAAAAAGGGAAAGAAGAGTGGATAAAAAACAAATGCATATCTTTGCAAAATTTTTAACTCAGCAGGAAGGTGTCACAGGGCTGCTTGGAAGTGGAACAAATCCTTGAAGGAATGCCGGGAGGTCATAGCCGTTGAATCTTGTTTTTTCACATACGCTGAAGGAGTTTCCTTTAAAATGTTATCTTATAACAAGGGATTTTGGAAATAGGTCCTTTAGCTTCTATATTTTAGATAAAGTAATTAATTGTTTTATTGCAAATCAATCCTTTATTTAGAATATTTTTCAAGGGAAATATCTTTATCTAGTTTTTGGCCACGTTAACAAATTTTCCGTATCCTTTTATCCGAAGATTTGGTGTTTCAACCAATCCAACACTTGGGCACATGCCTGCACCTGCCACTTATTCCTGGATCTGTGTAGCATAGGTGCCTCCTGATGCTGTGGATTGAGTAGTTGAATTATTTGTATATCAATATATTGACGAATAATCCATGAATATGAATTTTTTCATTTTTGGGGGTTAGAGGTGCTGAAATGACTTCTCTTTTGGATTTATCGTTTGATTGTTTGCTTCTGCTTGTGCATTGTTACTGAAATTATAAATTAAATCTATATTTTTTTCCTATTGCATTCATATGATGTCAGTGGTAGCCTCTGGAGGAAACGACGATGAAAAGGCGCTTATGGGGTTAGCTGATGAGTCAAAAGGTAGCTTTGGTGTTCTTCAGTTTTGTAGCATCCATTTTTGTTGTCAAACAATGAAATGATCTAGTCTTACATTTTTTCTCTTGCTTTCATTTTGTCTTGTAAATTACATCAGATCAACTGGCATCAGAAAGCAGCATACCTTTGTCTCCTCAATGGCTTTATTCCAAACCAAACGAGACTAAGATGGTACGTCATGGTTTGACTTGGGAACATAATACTGTTTTTTAAAGTATGTTTAGATGTTTTTATTTATTTCATTCCTACGTTGAAACAGACAAGGCAAAACTTAAATGCATTTTACATGACTGTTTAAGCAGTTGTTATATAACGCCTATTTTGTCATCCTGTGGATAAAACTTCTCTTTTTGCATGACAAATGAAACAGTATTTGGAAAATAATAACAGTGTGAGCCTTCTTTGTAAACTTTTATCTTGTTTCCTGTTTTGTCATTTCTCCTTTCAAGTTGTATTAGGATCTTGCTTATATTTTCTTTCTTGCTTTTGAATTATTATGGGTTGATTAATCATGCATGAGCCTTACAGTTCCTCTAAAATTTAAAGATATTCTTCTAACATGTTTGCTCTAAGTTGATATTTTAACTGTTGCATGATATTTTGAATTCCTAAAGTTTCATTCAACAATGTAGTATTTCAAAACAAATGTGAAAACATCAACTTAGTTTAAATCAAATTGAAGTATGATTATGTTATGTATGTACCATGTACTTGAAAGTTATTTATGCTATGTTCTATGTATGTAAAGCTAGCAATAGGTTAGGCTGGGTGGAATCATGCTAACAATAGATTGCTTCTTAATCCACCTGAGCGATATCTTGAAAGGCTTAATGTCTTCAATTTGAAATCTGCTGAATTGACTTCTATCATATCCAGCCTGCCTACCTGTGAAAGTAGGCCATTCCTTATTTGATGCTATTCCTTCCTTTCTTTACCGGAACTCCCTTTTATCTGCCAACTCCTGCTGGAAAGAAGCTACATATTACAGCATTCAAATCACATCTGTCATAGCTTTTCCTTGCCAATATTCTCTTTCCCTCTCTGGATAGGTTGAGTTTGTCCTCTAGCATATCTAGCCTGATTTTAACATTTATCTTTTTATATTTTCAACTTCTATGTGTAAAAATCTCACTCTTATATAATTAGATTGCAATGAATCACCTTTTTGCTTTTCTTTTATGGATGGGAAGGAAACGCGTGCACCAAATTCTGCAGCTCTCGGAAATTCCACCGATCCCAATCAGAAGGAGGGTTGGCGTTTAGATGCATCTGAGGACAAAAAAGATTGGAGGAAGATTGCTACTGACACTGAAAGTAACCGCCGCTGGCGTGAAGAGGAAAGAGAAACAGGCTTACTTGGTGGTAGAAGAAATCTCAGGAAGGTGGATCGACGTGTTGACACTGTGTCAATCCGGGAATCCATTGACAGTCGAGCTTTGCCCACATCTGAGAGGTGGCATGATGGTAGTAACCGTAATTCTGTCCATGAAACACGGCGTGATAGTAAGTGGTCATCTAGGTGGGGTCCTGAAGAAAGAGAGAAGGAATCCCGAACTGAGAAAAGGCCAGATGTAGATAAGGAAGATGCTCATAGTGACAACCAATCTTTTGTAGGTAGCAACCGCCCGGCTCCTGAGCGTGATTCAGATTCTCGAGATAAATGGAGACCACGTCACAGGATGGAGCTTCATTCTGGTGGGCCAACTTCCTACCGGGCTGCACCTGGATTTGGTATTGAGAGAGCACGTTTGGAGGGTTCACATGTGGGATTTGCTATTGGACGTGGAAGGTCAATCGCTCTTGGTAGCACACCAGTTTTAAGGTCTTCGTCTGCTGGCCCCATTGGCGGTGCTCAATTTGAGAGGAATGGAAATGTTACTGGGAAACTGAATCTCTTGGATGATACTCTTTGCTACCCAAGGGGAAAACTTCTTGACATATATCGTCGAAAAAAACTTGATCCATCTTTTGCTACCATGCCTGAAAATATGGAGGAAACACCTCATATAACACTAGGAGACTTTATTGAACCATTAGCTTTTGTCGCCCCTGATGCAGAAGAAGAGGTAAGCTCCATAATTGGGTTTCCCAAAATGAATATATATATAATATATATTTTAAGTATGTTTCCCAAAATGAATATACTCATTTCTTGTACTATATTTGTGTGTTCCGTGAATTATATTTGTAATTGACCTATTTTTTCTGCCTTGCCATCGTGCTATGTTATGCTTACAGGTTATCCTTCGTGATATATGGAAAGGAAAAATCACAAGTAGTGGGGTGGTATACAATTCATTTAGAAAGGGGAGAACAACTGAAAATGTTACAGGTAATTCAAAATCAATCACTTCAATCTTTGTTGATGTAACAAGCAATTATTTTTCTGAATCTTCCTAGCTGTTCCTTGTCTAGGCGTTGAAGATCTGGAATCCCCCAAGGAAAAACAGGGTATACTCCCTTCAATTACAACCAAAGAGATTGCTGATACCTTTCCTGAAGGTGTAAATGATGGTGCATACCAAGATGATGACAGTGGCATCTCCTTTAATTACAACATGACGAAGAACATGATAGATGGTGAGTGATAGTTTCTTAGCCCTTTCAAAACCAAAATTTTATCAAGTTGTTGATAGGAATTCCGCATTTACATCATTCTATTTCTGAAAAATTCTACATGTGCTTGTCTCAGAGATGGATGCTAATCAAGGGGAAGGAAAATACAGTGTTGCTGGAATGGATGATATGATATCGACAGTTTCAAAAGGCAGCAGTTTGTGTGGTGTCTCAGAGATGAGTGGTGCCAACAGAACTGCTTCTCAGCTCAAAGTTGTTGAAAATGAGCATTTGGCCAACTCTGATTTTGCCAAACATGATAAGCTTGACAACATTACCTCTGCTGCTTCTTTTGATATCGGTTGTGGGCTTCCTGATATTTCAAATTCTATATTTGCTTTGCCCTCCCCCAAGCATAGTCTAAGTAGCAATATGCAGCACTTGAACAGCACCGGTGGGGCCAATCTTTTGGGAAGGGTTATCCCACCTGAGGATTTTAGTTTGCACTACCTGGATCCTCAAGGGGAAATACAGGGACCATTTCTTGGGGTTGACATCATATCTTGGTTCAAACAAGGTTTCTTTGGAATAGATTTACCTGTCCGATTGTCTGATGCTCCAGAAGGAATACCTTTCCAAGATTTGGGTGAGATCATGCCACACCTGAAAACTAAAGATGGGGCCAATAGCACTGATGCAAGTTCTGAGCTAGAACATGCTGGCATTTTGGGAGCAAACTTGGAGGCAAGTTCACCTGCTCCTGGTCCTGTTCCTGTTCCCGACATTGCAGACACAACTGCATTAAATGATCATCACTGGTCACTGTCTGAGTTTGATGGTCTCTCATCTCAGAACTTCCAGCAAAGAAAATCTGAGCGTGAAGGTCCATTGCAACTGTCATATTCTGATGGTCAAAGCTTTCATGACTTTTCTCCACAAGATGAAGGTTAGTTGCTGTTTTTATTTTTTCTATCATTGGGTTCTAACTATTTCCTGTCTTAATATATATATATATATATATTTTGTTTTCTCCAGAAATTGTGTTTCCAGGACGACCTGGCAGTGGTGGTGGTGGTTATCCAATTGGGAAACCTTCTAGAAGCACTCAAGATCCTTTGGCAAATCCTATTACTTACTCTTCTCTTCCAAATGAATTGACAGAACCTGTTATGGCAAATCAGAACGACAATAAGTTGCACCAATTTGGCTTGTTGTGGTCTGAGCTTGAAGGTGCTCATCCAACGCATGCCCAGCCATCAAATCTGTCTTCCAGCATTGGAAGGCTTGGTCCCCTTGGTGCAATGGCTGGTTCAACCCCTGATGCAGAGGCATTCTCTGATGTTTATCGAAGAAATATACTTTCCAACCCCAACTCATATCAAGATGCTACGGCTACTCGCCATTTGTCCCACATTGAACAAGACTCCAACCGTTTTGATTTAGCTGAGCAGCTTATGCGCCAACAATTTCAACAACAGCTCCAACAGAGGCAGTTGCAACAGCAAAATCTGTTATCTTCTCATGCCCACTTGAATGAATCTCTTCTAGAACAAGTGGCTAGTCGGAATCACATGCACCACCAGCGCTTGGCCAATCAACCAGTGCCTGATCTGGAGCACTTGATGGCACTTCAGCTTCAACAACAACGGCAGCTTCAGCTACAACAAGATCATCAATTGCAACAACAGTTTCATCAAAAGCAAATGTTATTGCAGGAGCAAAAGCAGGCACAAGCTCGACAAGCACTTCTTGAACAGTTGATGCATGGTCAAATGCACGATCCTGGGCTTAGGCAGTTCCCTATGGATCCTGTCAGAACCAACAATGGTCTTGATCAGGTTTTACTAAAGCAGCACATTCTACATGAGATACAACAGCGTTCCCACCATCCTTCGAGGCATGTTGATCCATCTCTAGATCAACTTATTCAAACAAAATTTGCTCAAACACCACAAGATGAGCATCAACGTGATATATTTGAACTCATTTCACATGCAAAGCAATCACAGATGCGTTCTTTGGAACACCAGATTTCCCACCAAGAGCAGCTCCGAGCAAGGCAATTGTCAATGGGATTGAGGCAGCGTATGGAAATGGAAGAAGAAAGGCACATGGGTACTGCCTGGCCATTTGATGAAACTGCACATTTTCTCAGGTCTCCTGCTGGTACTCATCGAGTTCAGACCGCTGGGTTTAGCCCATTAGATTTTTATCAGCAACAGCAGAGGGCACCTTTGCATGAAGAGCAATTGAGTCACCTTGAGCGGAATCTTTCAAGACAAGAGCGACTTCAGCGGGGGGCCTATGAGCCTGGCTCGCTGGCCTTTGAGCGGTCAATGTCTATGCCTACTGGTGCTCCAGGGATGAACCTGGATGTTGTGAATGCTATGGCTCATCCTCAAGGTTTAGATCTGCCGGATCCTAGCTCACATATGCACTCTGGTGGTCAATTAGATCCATTCTCATCTGGTTCACATCCTCGTCACCCTCAGCACCCTCTAGTTCCTAACCAATTTCATGTTTCACATTTGGATGCAACTGAAGGCCATTGGTCTGAGAGCAATGGACATTTGGCAAATGATTGGATGCAATCCCAGGTTCAACATCTGCAGCTTAATGCTGAGCGACAGAGAAGGGAGTTGGAAGTTAAAAAGAATTCTGAAGATCCTAATTCATGGATGTCTGTTGGAATCAATGATGACAAATCAAAACGCTTACTCATGGAACTGCTCCATAAGAACTGGAACCATCAGTCTACTGAGTCAGCGGACACAAGCAATGAAGTTTCTTATGAAAGAAGGGAACCTTCTGCTCACTTTTCTGGGTCAAGCTCTTCAGAACATCCATTCAGTCTTATCCCAGACCGAGGAACAGGTCTAAACAACTCGTTTGCAGCAGGATCTTATGGTTCTAATTTGGTCGGGCAATCTCATGTTAATTTAGCTGATGGACAGGGTAGCAGTTTGGAAAGCAATGAAAAATTGCCCATTAGATCCTATTCTGGATCATTGTTTATGGACAGAGAGTTCTCAGACGTGGAGGGAAAGAAGCGTAGCTCCAAGGTTGAGGGTTTTACAAAGGGGCTAATTTTTGAGAATCAAGAAGGAATGACAGAGCAAGCAGAGGTTCCAATGAATGCCATTAGCCAGCATTCTTCACTTGGCATTGCGGGTAATTTTTCTTAAATCCGCTGTGTAGTAGCCTTCCATTTTCTTCATGTGAGTGATTGTTGCTTTCTGAAATCTTTCCCAGGTGGGGGTTCTGGTTTCTATGATGACAAGATTGGTATATCTGGTTCATTTGCAGAAGAGATTGCTAAGGATCGGTAAGAATATATTTTCTGCATATTGTGTTGTCCCCTTAATTTGAAGAAAAACCCAAATATCCAGATATGAGATTTAGTCATAGCAATTGATCTCTTTTATTTATTTATTGATAATAGGCACATAGATTGACCCCTTTTATGTAATCTGTTTGTTCTATCATGGATTCTTCTGCATTAAAAGAAGGAACTATGAGGGAGTATCTTAGCAATTCTAAAGAATTTCACTTGCTTAAACATTATGATAGATGGATTGAATAGTTGGTAAATTTGTTTCCAGTTAAGGAATCACAAATATTATGTAACGGGACCAGGATAAACATAAATTACATCAACATTGCTCCTCTGTTATCTGATTGGCCTTAGAATTTCAGTGCAAATAAACTTTTCTTCATGCCTTCTGTTCGAAGTCAGCTATCAAGATTATTGCCAACCCTGGGTTGCATGACCAACCACTCAGACATGGTCATTCTTCATTCATTGAACTGTTACTGGATCTTCATAAGTTGACTCTGGCCAGACACAATTCTGTTGCATCCACACCAATATGATTGCATGTTAATGAGGGTATTTCTTTATTTCCCCCCTGTTTCTGTTGCCCAGTGTGTATATATGTAGGTGTACATGGTTGCCCTTCATTCAATGAACTGTTATTGGATCTTCATGATTGACTCTGGCTAGTCATAATCCTGTTGCAGTCACCCACCAATGTGATTGCATTTTGATGAGGGGTTTTCTATATTGGTGACAGATGGCACTTAGATTTCTTATATAGCAACTGAATCTTCAGAGAACTACATGTTGATTGTGTCCTTACTAACATTAGATATTCTATGGATTACACTTTGATTATGTGCTGCTTGTTAATTTCTGAGATAATTAGTTTGTGATTTTGATGACCATGCTAAGCTGGTATCTTATAAATGATATATGGTAAGAATATGGGTCATATAGAGGCTGAATTGGGAGCACTTGGATATCCCATGATAAATGAGTTTGTCCATTATGGTGTGCATAAAATGTGGTGGTAAAATGATGTCAAGTTATTTCTACATGTACGGATTTGTGTGATCACCAAGATATTATACATTTCTGTTTACCTCATTTTGACAGGGTTTCAACCATCCTATCAAAAGGGCAAGATAATCTTTTGCTACAACGTCCACCTGTCTCCAGGGTTTCGTCATCACAGGAAGCATTGTCCGAATTGGCATCTGATCCAGCTCTCAGAGGGAAAATTGTTCCAAGTGGTGGTCCTCCTGATGGTATGGCATTTTAATTTAATCTATTTCTTTGTTGATGTAGCTCTGGATTTACATTGCTTTCAGGAATCCTTTTCAGTTAGTTACTACTTGTGCATTTTTTAAATGCATGACTGGTGGTTAGTTTATTTTTTAGTTAACTTGGCCTTACATTAAGTTGTGGGATTGTCAGCATCATCACTTAGATGGTCACATGAGTCTCCTATGGTGAAAGTGCAGTACCTTTTTTTTGTCCATACGAGCATTCTCCCTTTGAAGTTATAAGATTGTACCTTTGCCTCCACTTAACTTGGTCCAAGATTTTGGTTGAGGGTCTTTAGAGAGAATTTTTCAGAATTAGGACAAGCCTCCCACATTCTTCCCTTCTTTCTATTCCTCCCTTTCTGTGGCCTTTATTTATGGTATGGGTTGGAGTTTGCAAACTTGCACTATTTACACATTGCACCATCCTTTCTGTGAAGATCCTCTCTGTAAGCTAACCCAAACATTTTCCTGCTATTTGTGATCCTTACTTGACCTGTCAAACTTTCAGGGGGAAGACAAGATTTGGGTGGGAACCCAGGGAACCAAGGTTCTGAAATTCCAGCCTCAGGCAAGAAGGACGGCCATCTTCGGCGCACTTCATCTTCCAGCGAAGCTGATGTATCAGAAACAAAGTTCATAGACATGCTGAAGAGTAATGCCAAGAAACCGGCACCACAGGAGCCCCAAGGGGCGGCAGGAGCCTCAGACTCAACAGATGGAGCACAAGGGGGACGAAGTGGCAAGAAGAAAGGAAAGAAAGTGAGGCCTCTTGATTCGGCCTTCCTGGGTTTCAAGGTAACCAGCAACCGCATCATGATGGGTGAGATCCAACGCATAGATGATTAAAACCACCCCCAGCCCCCCTCTTGACCCTGTATAATTTTAATTTCTTAGACAATGTAAAGCCTTTACCAAAAAAAAAATCTCACTGTAAAGCATTTGCAGATGAAAATTCGTTGATTTTTTTTAACCTTTTCTTTTTGGCTTCCATTTTCCTCTTTTACTTTGTTCCTTTAATGATCGGGAAAGCCTGGTTTAGTTTTGAAAATGGAATCTGATTATGGTGTAGACTGACAGGTAAAAGCGTTGTATAGAGACAGATCATGTATCGGAAATTAATCAGTGCATAGAATTATATTTACAAACATATAGTCGTGTTTGTCACTCTTCCTCCAGTTGTTGTCTCTTAAATCTATATATCACGAAATGATTCTGCTGTCTTGGACCAAACTCAAGAGGGAAGTATTTCACCTTTTACCCTCTAGAGTTCTGATAAATGAAAGTAGTTCAGCCTTGTTTTAGTTTTCTACTCGGCCTTGGGGACAAAAAAAATGCCATCTGAGGATGGTGAAATTCAGGAAAGTCACATCAGATGGACATGTAAGTCTGGAAAAACTATCAATGGCAACACACCGAACATAACTAGGATGAGCTCGCCTGTCCAACTCTTCTAGTGCTTTTGAAATAAGGTTTAACCATACGATCTCTGTTTTTTGTTTTCAAATCATCAATTTCTATATAAAAATAGCACGTCTTGTATCTCATATATTTTATATCTTAGTTTATTCAAGCAATTTTTAAAATTATTACTTTTTTTTTTTTAATACAAGCTCTTATATCTTATATAAAAATTATTTCTATTTTTTGGTTATTACTTTTTTCGGATTTTAAAAACAAAAAATAGAAAGTTTATTCATATGTAAACTTAGGAAAAGCAGTTGTGCCAAAAGAAAAATAAATCACGGCTATGAATCACTGTAGGATAAACTGAAAGGCAATTGAGTATTTGATAAATTAGTAAATTATTCAAAGAAATAATAGGTAATTTAAAATAAAAAATCTTATTCTTAAAAAAATCACTTTCTAAACTATATTTATTAGCTTCTTGGCTAATAACGTGAGTCAGATTCTTGGAGAATCATTTTTTTTTTTTTTTACCAAACAGATTAGTCATAAAAAAATATTACAGAAGTCATTCTACAGGGCCAAAATTCAAGCATTATTCACCTTATATCATCAAAAGAAACAACACTGGTGTTCTCTGCTTTCTGTTCATCGTCAAAAGATGGCCAGCTAAGTATATATATCATCCATTTTATACTTCAGAAAAGCAAACATCTTCGGTACAAGTAGTATTTGGCAGTGTACCTACTTTTCATAAGCATGCAGAAGAGTTGGAAATGGGTTGTCTAAGAAGGAAGCCATTGTCCCTGGAAGAGTTCCATAACCGTTCTACCCATGATCCACTCCAACTCTGAGGATGAAAGAGGTATCTCATTGGCAATGAGAGACACTGATTCTTTTGCTCCTTTATATCCGCATTCAGGAACAACAAATGGGAAGTCACTGCAACAAAATATTCAAAACATAAGCTGCTCGTTTTTTTTCTGTTACATGTCATCATTTCATTTTCTTCCCTTTTTTTCTTTTCTGTAGAAAGAAAGAAAGACGAGTCACCTGCCCCACATGACACGGTTGGCACCAAAGCTGGAAACAACTTGGGAAAGAAGGGGAGCTAAGTCCTGGTATGGAGGTGGCAGTCTTGACACCCTGAATAGGGCACTGAATTTTACGTAAACCTGTCGCAATAAAAATTCATCCAATCCATTAAATATCCCCCAGATGTCAATTGGGCGATTTCAAAACAATTTGTATCAGTGATGTGTATAAGGTCAGGTAAAGAATTTGGACTTGGGCATATTTTAGATAAGAATCTAGACAGCGTTGGCTTTCTCAGAGAACTGGCAAAGATGGTAAAATACCAAACCAGACTTGCACATATATATATATATATATATATATATATATATATATATAAAAGCTAGTGAAATTATTTCTGCCATACTTTACCTGTGGGAATCTGGAAAGTTTTAAAAGATTAGAGAAGGCTTGATTTTCCTCGTCACTTCTGCAAAACGAAATGTGTCAGAACAGCTTTTTATGATCTTTACCTCGCAAGATATTGAAAGGCTCACTGTAACAAAGTCCAAGCATGGTGGAGCTCACGTTGGTGGTTTGCAGAAAGCCAAATGGTCAAGCAATACAACCGTTGAAGGGAACTCTGTGCAGAGTTTCTCAATTTCAGAAATATGCAGATTGAGACCCTGAAAAGTACCACTTCTATTGATATGAAATCATTTCACAATTGGGATTAAAAAATTACATATATATATTAAAAAAAAAAAAAAAACTCATAATTCATCCATTTGTTGAATTTTCATGGCGATTTAAGCAGATGAACATAGAGTACGAACGATATCTAAGAAGAATGAGTTTGCAGTTCAGGTACGCTTGGCACCTTATGACCAACTTATAAATGATTTGCTGAGTTAAGAATGAAAAACCTTCATACACATGAAAGCCACTGGCACTCCAAGCTCCCCTGCTTTTGAGAACATAGCCTTTCCAATTTCATTGGTCATCTGCAGAGATCATTAGACATTAGAATACTTCAACATTATTAAAATCATTATAATACTTTTATCTTTTGACAGAAATTCAAGAAAGTGAGCAAAGGAAGTAGTCATGTGCTCCCTCAATATCCATGCATTTGCCATGTGTGTAAAGAGCTTAGGAACACCATTTTATATCCTAGGAAGGAAATTTTCAATTTTGAACTTGTAATTCTAATCTGTATATATCCTCTTCATTGAATCAGCTACCATAGTTGTAAAAGACACAAGGCACACTTATGACACAAAAGTCTTCTAAATCTTAAGTGCAACATGCAACCCAAAGTGTGTGTCTAAGTGAAGGGAAATGCAACCTAAGGTGCATGCCAATTTTATAAAATATGATCTAAAATTCAATCCAAGTAACAAAAAATTCAAGATTCCAAGCATTTACAAAAAACATCCGAAATATAACTGATGAAACTACCTAAAATTTCAATATAAAGCTAGAAATTTCAAGAATAGAAGTGTTTTTTTTTTATTAAAAAAAAAAAAAAGTAGATGAGGTATGCCTCTCTAACAACATGCGTGTCTTGACATATAGCTATAGGAAGTCGTTGCACCTTGGGCCTAGTTGCGCTTTAACAATTATGTCAGTTATGTGTCTGGGATTTGGTGTTTTGTGTCAAAAGGTGAGTGATCATCGTCTATCATCCTCACGACTGGAGTGGTGATAAAAGAAAATGTCTGCAGCCTCTTCATCGATAGAAGTGAGCTAGCTAGTTAAAAGAGGCTTAGATAGAGCCGTTGAAAAATATCATCCGACAAAACAAAACAGAGAATAAAAAAATTAAGTCCAGTTCATGCAAGAAGTTAAATACCTGCTGACCAGATGGCCATAAATATGGATTGAAGCGAACTGCACGATAACCATCCTAGCATGAGAAAAGATTCTACGTCAGAATGATTCCTCTGAGTGAAACTACTCATTATGATAGAATTAGATTCTCCAAAGACCTTCAAAACAAGATGTTCAAGCTGCTTAACACCACTTCCATCTTCTGCTGGATTTGCAAGGCAACAACCGACAAACTTGGAAGGGTGTTTCTTTAAGACACTGTCCAATAACAAAATTTTCATCAGGCAATTCCTTATAAAATTACACAGTGGAGACCATGAAAATGGAAACAGTCAAATAACAAATTAACTACAACATGTCTCCAGTAGAATAGATGATGGTTCCATCCTGTGACCCTCCAACTCATTGTCTGTCTAATTTGATCAAAAGGCCATTTTTTGGATGGATCATGGCTGGGAAATGAGAGCAACACAACATGCTAACTCCATGCCTGTCATAAGGATGGAACTTTGTTCTCAGTTTTTGGAACTTGAGTCTAGAATGAACGAAAGAAGCCTTTAGGAAAAACATATTATTGGGCCCTATCACCCGAATCAGAAAACTTTGTTCACTCCAATTTCCAGGTATTGTCCACTATATGTTGTACTGTAATGCATCATTTAAAACTCTCATATACTTTATCCATGGTACCATAAATTATATGTGGCTTTGACTTCATAACATACCAAATTCTTACAAGTGAAAATATTGAAATTAGATATTCTGCTACTGGTATGCAAATAAATTATACTTAAACCAACCTTGTCACTAAAGAATGATCAAATTTATGATTGATAGGTTGCACAATGAGCGCACCATCTACATGTGCTTCTTCCATACACTGAAAAGGAAAAAAAGGAAGCAAGAAAAACAACATATTGTCAACTGTTATCTGCAGGACACAACGTGGCTATATTTGATAGAAATGTTAGAGATCCGTCATCATGTGCAAAATCACAATTTTTTTCCATCCTTTAGGGTGCATTTGGCACCCTGAAATAGGAATGGAAATGGGATGAGAATGGAGGTAAATCTCGATACCATGTGGAGGAGAGGAATTGAAATCCTAGGGAGAGTTGGGATTTGGTTTCCATGAAAATGGATTTTTTATTCTTATTCTTATTCTTTTTCTCAAAAACAATCCAAACACAGTGATGAATGGGAAATGAAAAGGATTTCCCTTTCCAATTCTCTATTCCAGCATTCAAAACATGCCCTTACATTGTGTTTAGAACCAAACCCTTAAGGTCAAAAGGGAATTTAGCAAATGCAAAGTAAAGCAAAAGGAAAGGGATTGGACTTCATTTCTTTCTTGCTTTTTGAATTAAGAAGGATTAAAATACCAAGCAATAGCATGTTAAAAATACTAAATTAAAAACTTTCAGGTGTTAAAGATTGAATTGCATCCAAATTCAATAATTCTTGCTGATACTGTAACATGTATGCAATTCCCTCCAAATCCCCCCTCCCAATTCCTTTCATTTTCAAATTCCTTTGATTCAAAAACCCAATAATTCAAATTCTTTAAACATAGCCTTTCTTTCCTCTTTCAGAGGCTTACTGCCCCATTACAAACAGATGTATTGAATAGCTGTTCCTAATATCCAAGTATAATACAAAAATGAAATGCAACAATTACCAACTGCAAAATTATATAATATCCTGATAAACAATGATGATAACCCAGATTTGTAATAAAGCTACTTCCATGAAATTCAACAACCCACCAAATTTTCATAGGAGTGAGGCTGAGGCATACCTGGAGCAAGAACTGGAGATGTCCAGGTAAAGTGGGTTCTTGGCCTGGAAAATAAGGGTATTTATCTGCTGCCTTTGGAACAAAAAAAAAAAAAAATGGCAAAGAAAAGGAAAAATTATAGTTAGAATTGGGGAATCTGAGAATTTAAAGGTGGTTTATGCAGTACTGGGTGTGGGGTTTTACCTCTTCAGCAGATGCCCATACATGAAGATGCGAATCAATGATTTTGGCATTGGAAGAGGCTTTGCTCTGAACTTCATTTGCAGCCATTTTTGCTGCAGAGGCTTGGAAATGGGATTTCTTTGAAAATGCGAAAAAGGGGTTTGAGGGGTTTGAATTGTGAGGGACGACAGAGAGTGGCAGCAATGGCTTCAGCCTCACTGCCATTGGAGATGGGAATAATTTTGTAATAAACCAAGGGCTTCTGAACAAATTTGTAAATAAAAAATTATATTTACCACTTCAAAAAAAATCTCTTGCTTTTTGAACACATTTTTATCAATTTTATGCATGGTATATAATTTTGAACCATGAAAAGTACTCGAAGAAAAAGGAAAAAAATGATAAAAAGTTTAAAATTTCTTGTTTGGTTAGTAGAAAATAGGAGAGAAAATTAAAAAGAATTATATTATTTAAAAATTTAGTCATTTTAAAAGATAATAATAATTCTTTTCATGTTAAAAAGTAAATTTAACAAAAAAAAACCATGTAAGAAAAAAATATTAAGATTCAATGTATTTTAATTATTTTTTACTTATTTTATTTTATTTTATTTTATTCTCTCCACGTTTCTTTAAATTTTCTAAGGTAGCCTTAGATTTTGCTGTAATGTTAAATTATTAATTGGTTTGTCATCCAATCAACTTGATTGATTTTCAAAGTATAACAAACATTATTGTAAATTTGACAGAATAACTTAGCCATTATATTTCAATTTTTTATTTTGTTATAAAGTATGATGTCTACAGCTTTCTTATAAAATCAATTAAAATTAAAATTAATTAATTATATATATTTATGAAATGAGACTACCAAATAAAATACCTACAAATATGATTGAAAGATGAGACACAATCATTTTCAAAATTAAACTTTCTAATATTATGGAAAATTTGACCACCAAATGGTTAATTATAATTTACAAATACCTTTCCTCGCTAAATAATCAACTATTCTATTTGTTTCCTATAAATATTACTACAATCATAAATATATAGATCTTTACAGAATTTACAAACATTTTCTATTAATAACATAGTAGAATTAGGAATACTGCTCTTTTTATTATAATAATCTATAACTATTTTTGAGTCATCTTCAATCTCTAAATTTAAAAACTTATTGTTTTTGGTAGCTAACATGTCATATCTTATAGGTTAAATTGTTATTAAGCAAAAATATTAAATTTAAAACATGAAGATCATCCTTATTATTTGAAGGCAAATGAAACGTAACACCATCCACTCATATTCTATCATATTAACATCAAATATACTTGAATTGAATGGAGGATCCTTCCCTTTTATGCTTGATGCCAATCAAGAGAGCCTAACTTTTTTTTTTTTTTTTTAATAATAATAATAATAATAACAAGCTTGACTACACTCCTTATCACAATGCAAACAATACCAAACCAACAAAAAAATTATCATCTTATATTTTATATTCCATATATATATATATATATATATATATATATATATGTGTGTGTGTGTGTATAGAGAGAGATGTGTATGTATATATGTGTGTATATATCAAAATAAAATTACATAACATGTAATATAATTATAATTTGACACTTTGTTCTAAAAATTATTTAAAAATATATGTAAGATAAATGTAATTGCATATGATACTATAATATGATAAAAATTACTAAAATATTAAGCATAAATAATGAAAATTGTTAACCATAAGCTATATTCAAATATCTAATAGGTCATCTTCTTAAATTTATCAATCATAGATGGATGAAGAAGAGGATATGACAAGGGTATGGATAAATTAGATATATTCAAGTATATTACATAACTTCATATAATTTTTTTAGTACTTTTCGCATATGTTTCTTATTAAAGAGCCATGTTATATATATCGAGAGGCTAATGTGGTGTTTGTTTTTTGAATAAATAGAAAAAGTTAAATATTTTAATTTTTTTTATTAAACAAAAAAACAAACACTACCTAAATCTTCTAGGTTTATTTTTTTTTTTAAAAAAGTTATTCAACGTAATATCAGAGTTTGGTTTGACGATAGGTTATGAATTCAAATTATCTATTTCCAATTATTATGTTTGTTTTCTACGAGGGTATACCCCAATTTGCAATTCTATGATGTGTTAAGCTTTAAATAAAATTAATTATTCAATATTTCTTTATTTTTTTCAGAAAAAGATAAAATAAAATTATAATAAAAAGGTATTTATTAAACATTTAGGTATAGATTATAATTTATATTACTTAAAAAAAAAAGCCTTAAAAGTATGTGGGTAAAAGTTTGTGAGTTGGGTAAAAAATATAAAGGTAATTTTATAATTTATTCAGATTGAATACAAATATGACCAATTTAATTGTAATTTTTAATGGAGTTATAATTTGTGAGATACATTCTCCATATTATACAAATTTTATGGAATAAAAGTTTTAATCCAACAAAAAATAAAAAATTAAAATTAGAAGGAAAAATGGTTTGAAAAATAAATTTTCATTATGGTGGAGTTGTGAGCCCCCAAGTCGTAGTTCAGCTAAAACCAACGATTGACGGATGTTCCAATGCGACATCAGGTGGGCAAATTTGTCATTTAAGACAAAATGGATGTCAAAAGAGTAATTTGAATATAATGGGTCTCGTTCGCCTACAACACAGACCACACTTTCGTATCAGTCCACCATCTCCACTCCTTTCACATCTCGATCAATGGCGGCTTCACTCACTACCCTGGTAAAACCCTAACTCCTCTGTTTGGTTCATCAAAAAAATAAAAGAAAATTGTTCCTATTTTTCATTGCCTTTGCATTTTCTTCTTTGCAGTCAAACGTCGGCTCGCTCTCGAGTCCACGGAGCGTCGCTCAGATCAAGGCTCTCGGCCCCACCTGTAACGCTGTGAAGCTTCCAAGATCTCCGTTCCCTTCGAATGTTTCGTCTTCGTCGTCGTCGAGCTTCGTCTCTGGCTCGTTTCGTCTGGTGCCTCTCACATCTTCGTTGAATCCTTGTTCTCGGAGAAGAACTGGTCTTCTTAGTTCGCTTAGAGCCTCTGCGCAGGTTAGGGTTTTATGCTATTGTCTGAAGTCGTCTGCCGTATGTTTGGGTGCTCAGAAAAGAGAGGAAAAGATAAAAGATAAAATTCTGGGCCCTAAATCTTTAGTTGTTTTGATTTACAAAGACTTAGAACCTGTAGTCGCTTAGACTAAATTGTTGCATTAGGTTTACTTAAATTCGTTTTTCGGTTTGGTGTATTGGTCGCGAGTAATGCAAAATATATGATCCAGAACTTTAATATTTTTATTCCGAATTGTGATAAAATAATAACCTAATCTGAATAGCAATGCTTTTGGGTTTAGTGTTATCCAGTGCGCTTGTTATCAGATATTTAATTTGCTTTCTAAAATGTAGATTCCTCAAATTTGGTTTGCCTGAAACTTGTGTAGTTGCGTGTTTGACAGTGAACTTTGGAAGTTTGAAAAGCCAAAGTATGAGATTTATACCGATTTTTAATTTAATTTCAGGAAGCACCATTACAATCAAAAGTTTGAAAAGCCAAAGTATGAGATTTATACCGATTTTTAATTTAATTTCAGGAAGCACCATTACAATCAAAAGTAACACAAAAGGTATATTTTGATATAAGCATTGGAAACCCAGTTGGGAAGGTCGTTGGACGGATTGTGATTGGATTATTTGGTGATGATGTGCCTCAAACAGCAGAGAACTTCCGTGCGCTTTGCACAGGTTGTGTTGTATGATTTTTAGCTAAATGTCAGTTAGTGATTCAGCTTTGTTGCTCTTGTTTTACTGCCCAATCACTTAAGCTTTGTATTGCATTTTCATTTGATTTTAACTTGCATATTGATCAGGAGAAAAGGGCTTTGGATATAAAGGTTCTACATTCCATCGGGTCATCAAGGATTTCATGATTCAGGGTGGAGACTTTGACAAAGGAAATGTGGGTGCTCTTGTCTCTGAATGTTAGAATCTACCATCTGCACTTCTCATTTTGTTCATGAAAACTGAGTAAATTCACCTTTATTAGTGATATATCATACTAGTTTAGTATTTATGATTTATGCCTGTATGATCCAACAATGTTGACATAAAAGCTGCACCCTTCAGGCGCTCCCTTTTGGATAATGTTCTAGAAAAAAAAATGTTGACATGAAAATCTAGCAACCAAATGGCAGCATTTAAGGCTGGTTGATTATTCTGGAAAATATTGGCTTTTTCTGATATTAAGAAATGGAAGATGCCAAGGGTATTTGATGAAGAACAGAGATAGTTAAGGTGCATCAAGATTCATATGTTGAAAAATATAGATGGTTTGCATGTTGAGTCTATGGCATGAATAGTTTGTTAAATTGAATGCATAGGGCCAATTATGCAGTGCTGACTTTTGTTATAAAAGGCTGAAAAATGCCCTCATTTGGAGTATGGATGCACCTGTACAAATACCTGGATGGACAAAGAAGATACAAAACTTTTCTTGGTTGATTTGAATTTGGATCCTTACCACCTTTCAAAATAAATTAGACACGAGGCCCACTTGATGGGGATGGATCTCTAAGATCTACTAAAGGAATGAAAAAAATAAATAAGCCTAAAGGACTATATCAAGAGTATTTAGGTACTTTTGCAGCTTTTTTTAGGCTTTATAAATTCATAATTAGCTAATAGTTGGTGTTTGATTTTCATTAGAATTTCAAAGGTTTTTATTTGAGTCCTTTTTAGCATCTAGTAAATTTTCTTTTTTTGGTAATTCTTATCACAATACATATTTATGAAGTTTTAAGTTTTTAAAATTTTGTATTTTCTTTTCAGTTTCATTATTTGGAAGATTTAGGAGTTTTAGCAAAGAAATGTGGGCCCTAATAAGTAATAGGTTCATATATATGTTAGGTTTCTTTTTGTGTTTTTTGTGCTTCTATCCAATTTTTAAGATTTCTATAGCCTATAAATAAGGTGAATTATTGCGAAATGGGATTAATGAATGAATTGATTAGATTTTCCATGCCTTGCAATTTTCAATGGTGAGACTCCATTACTTTTCTTCTATATGAGATTCTTAGAAGCCCCTAGTAAGACTCTTAAGGTTTTGTATCTTTAATTCTTTATGTTTTCTTTTCCTATATTTTATTTTACTTTTCCGTACTGCTATAATTTTTTTCCTCGTTCCTCTCTTTAAAATCCTAAAAGATTGAAACCCTTATTTATCATGGACAACCATTCTAGGGTTGTCATACATCACCACTATATGTGGGAGCGTGCCTTTTTAAGAGGATGCCTCAGCTGAGGCTTTTAGAGCATGGAAGAACATAGAGGGCAATTACTCTTTGTTATGACATGAATTTCTTGAATTATTAGTGTTGGCATGGAGAAGTTCTGTGTTATGTAGGTACAAATGATAGGAAGTAATATTTTGATAAATAACATGTTTTGGCAAATAGGTTAACATCTATCTTGTATGAACCTTGGCAAATAGGTCCCACTGCTCCTTTCTTGAATGTTTCACAAGTTATTTAAAACTTCATAGTACTTGAATTGAGATTGAAGAAGCATGACTTGTCATATAGATAGCAATAATTTCCAACTGAGGAAAGACTGAAGAAAAAATGGCTATTCTAATTTTTTTGCAAGTTTAAACCCTTGAAACTTACCTTGGTATAAATGTCAATGGATGCTACTTACAGATAAAAGGATTTTGCCTTTAAACTGTCGCTCATGAAAAGGTGAAAAAAAAATGTTGGTATAGATCTCTGCAAGAGAAAGGCACTTGTGTCACAAGTTAGTTTCGAGTAGGTTAGCTATGCTTAAAGGAGCATATTAAAGACTGTGGCACAAAGCTTTTTCTATCATAAGTGGAGATTATTAGTGTAACATCTGTTTCTATAGAGTTGAGGATGTGTTAAAGTTATGGATCATTAGAAGATGCTAAAGGTAAAGAGCATATCCAATGCTCAATTGCATGAGTTTTCTTTGCATTCCTATTCTTAATTTGGGTGTTATTCATATTCTCTCTTTGCAACCTCATCTCGCACAAGCCATGGATTGCTTTTTTTATTTCCAAAAATCAATATGTTCATTCTGAATCTATAGAACATTTTTAAAATTATCATTGGATGTGCTAATTTTCCACTTAAACTCAAGTTGTGGTGGTGGAGAGAAAAAAAGGGATCTCGTCGTGGGTACGGATGGGAATAGAGAGTCTAGGGTTTTTTCTTGAAGGGCTGGTCCAGTGCTGTAAGGACACGAGTGTGGGGAAATGGCGTAGAAGCTGGAAGGAAAATGGAAGGGCGTATTCCATGACGCGTGACGAAAACAGAGGCGGATGCTTCATAAGGTTAGGAGTGGTGGATCTGGAGGGCAAAAATGCCAGTATTTTCATCCCCAAAGGGAGAGGAGCAGTGGGGGGATGGACTTCAATGGTAGAGTCGCTAAGGAGTCTGGGCTTTGAGAGGAAAGGGGATGAGAGTCAGAAAAAGGAGGCGCTGCTGCTGAAGCCTATCACGACGAAAACCTTTGCGGAGGTAATCAAACAGCCGATGAGGAAAGACCGAGCAGTGATCAAGGTGGCGGTTAGAGAGAAGGAGATTAACAGAAATTTGGACAAACTGAGGCACTGTTTGGTTGGGTCCTGGAACCCTAAATCAGGGAGAGGGGAAGACCTGAAGACCTGGGGGACTCTCTTGGCGAGAGCTTGGGAGTTGAAGGGTAATTTGGGTATTGCAAAACTGGAGAGGGGAAAGATTCTGCTAGAATTTGAAAGAGTGGAAGAATTGAAGAGGGTCCTAAGTCTCAGAAGCATTATGGTAAGGGGGGTTTCTATCAGTCTGGAAGAATGGAGGCCCGAGACGGGATGCATGCCGGAAAGGGAAAAAAGGCGTGAGGCTTGGGTAAGAATCGTGGGCCTCCCGGTCTCCCTTTGGGACCAGACCATCCTGAGAAGGATAGGGGAGGAGTGTGGGGGGTTCCTTGCAGTTGATACTCAAACAGAGAAGCTAGAAGAGCTACAGTGGGCGCGGATCTTGGTTAAGATGAATGGGGAAGAATTACCCAATGCGGTGGAAGTATGGATTGAAGAGTTGTGCTATGTGCTAACTCTCTGGTGGGAGGTCAGGCCGGTGTTGAAGGTAGGACCGGCGGGGTTGAGAGGAGTGAAGATTGCAGCAGCAGTCGAGGTTGGGGGCGAGGCTAGTGCACGCGCGAATAAGCGCGTGATGGAGAAGGGGGGTGGCACTAGGATCGAGGCACTGCAGAAGCTGGTAGATGGGACGTTGGGGCAGTCTTGCGGGTTGGGGCAACCTGTGGATCCTCGCCTGGGTGGGCCGAACCAGAGGGGCCCCGCCAAATCCCCTGGGCGCCATGACTGGGAATCTCCTGGGCCTGATCCACCGGATCTGGAGGCTGGGCCGTCACGGGCTGGGTCGGCTAGGCTGTCTTATTCTGGGTCACCTTCTTCTGGGCCGTTAAATAGCAAGGATCTGGAGCGGGCCAAGCCATCATTTGTGCCTGGGCTGGATTTAGGCTCGGCTAGTGAGGCCCGCACTGGGGTTTGGACCGGCCCAAGTCTGCTGAAAGGGCCAGATGCAGGAATTTCTTCTTTTTGGTTGAAGAGCAAGGAGGATATGGAGGAACCATGTCCTGTGGAAAGTCCAAAGACTGACGGAGCCTTATTGGAAGAAGCTCAGAGGTATGGAAACTCATCTAGCCTTGGTGAATTATTGGTTCCGGCTGCCTTGTCTTCTTCCCCTCTTTTTTCTGGTCGGACTCCATTGGGGGAGTATTACGACTTCTCTGGGGCTGGTTGGGAGGTAGCCCAGAGAGACTCTCAGTGCCGCATTGTCAATGGGCTAGGGTCTATGGAGCATGGGGCAGCTCCCAACTGGGAGTTGATGGAGGTCAGCAATGGCAGCAATGGAGAAGGTGGAGGGGAGCTATGTCTGATCCGTTCAGTGCCACAGGATGACAAAGGATGGGAGGAGGTTGATTGGGAAGACAGTGAACTGGCCAGATTCAGTAAATTTCTGGGGTTTTCGACAAAAGGTTTGGAGAAGGAAATATTGGACTTTTTGGTTAAGATCAGAAAAGGAGGGAAAAAGTCCACAGTAAAATTCTTCTGGATAAATCAAAATTTGAAAGGGAGCTAAAAAGATTAGAATGCTCCATTAACTATGAAAGGGGGAATAAGCTGAAGAGTGATATGCAAGAAAAAGGGGAGCAGATGTTGGAAGTTTAATGAAGTTAAGGCTGCTAATTTGGAATGTGCGGGGAGTTAATGATAGCTCTAAGAGGAAGGTGATTAAGGCAATGATTAGAGTCAAAGGGTGGACCTGTTTTGTCTTCAAGAGACAAAAATTCAGTCGATGTCTGAGGGAGTGGTTAGGAGTCTTGGCTCTGGGAGGTTCCTGGATTGGGGTGCTTTGGATGCTAATGGCTCTGCGGGTGGTGTGCTGATTTGTTGGATAAAAGAACCTTGGAAGTGAGTGAGATGGAGGTGGGTCAGTTCTCTATTTCTTGTAGGATTAGGAATGTGGAGGATGGGTTCGTCTGGCTTTTCACAGGTGTTTATGGGCCGTTCTCTAGGGAGGATAGGGAGGCATTTTGGGGAGAGTTAGGGGCAATTAGAGGCATCTGGAGTGACCCGTGGTGTATAGGGGGCGATTTTAATGTCACCCTCTCACAAAGAGATAGGAGCAGTCAGGGAAGGATAAGTGGTGTAATGAGAAGATTCGCCCAGATTGTAGATGATTTAGAGCTTATTGACCTTCCGTTGCAAGGTGGGTGTTCTCGTGGAGTGGGGGTAGAAATAACCAAGCGTGGGCTAGATTAGATAGATATCTTGTAACCCAGGACTGGCTGGATAAATTTTGTGGGGTTGTTCAATGCAGATTGCCGAGGCCCATATCTGATCACTTTCCTATTATGCTGAAGGGTGGAGGTTAAGACGAGGTCCATCGCCGTTTAGGTTTGAAAACATGTGGCTGAAAGTAGACGGCTTTAAGGACCTTCTCCGGGAGTGGTGGCAGGGCACTGTGGTGAGGGGAAGGCCAGTTTTAGATTGGCCTCTAAGCTGAAGGTGATGAAGCAGAAAATCAAAGAGTGGAATAGGGAGGTGTTTGGCAGGCTAGAAGTTAACAAGAATTTGGCTCTCCAGCAGGTTGAGTTCTGGGACAGGGTGGAAGGTGAAAGGTGCCTGTCAGTAAGTGAAACGGAATTGAAAAAGGAAGCTAAGGAAACCTTCAAGAAGTGGGTTCTTTTGGAAGAACCCACTGGAGACAAGCGTCGAGGGAGTTGTGGTTGAAGGAAGGGGACAAAAACACAGGATTCTTCCATCGGATGGCCAATGCCCATCGTAGAAACAATTCCATGGACAGAATCAAAATCAATGGGGTATGGAGGGTTGAGGAGCAGGAGATAAGGGAGGGGATTGTGCAAAATTTTCAGCAACTTCTCACTGAAGTGCCAAGTTGGAAGGCGGATATTGAGGGGCTGCATCTCCCAAGACTAAACCCCTGTGAAGCTGAAGGACTGGAGGTGCCCTTCACTGTGGATGAGATTCACTCTGCCTTGATGGACATGAATGGAGACAAAGCTCCTGGGCCAGACGGGTTTACAGGGGCTTTTTGGCAAACGTGTTGGGAATTTGTGAAGGAGGAGATCTTGGAGCTGTTTATGGAGTTTTTTGTGCAAAAATCTTTGCAAAGAGTCTCAACACCACCTTCTTGGTCCTCATTCCTAAGAAAGGGGGAGCGGAGGATCTTGGGGATTTTCGGCCAATTAGCTTGCTAGGGGGGCTGTACAAACTCATGGCCAAGGTGTTGGCTAACAGATTGAAAAAGGTCTTAGGAAAGGTAGTCTCTTTGGATCAGAACGCGTTTGTGAGGGGGCGGCAGATTTTGGATGCATCTCTTATAGCTAATGAGGTGATCGACTTCTGGTACAAGCGCAAGGAGAAGGGGCTGATCTGCAAATTGGATATTGAAAAGGCCTACGACAACATCAATTGGGATTCCTTATGAAGGTCTTAAAAAGATGGGATTTGGGACTCGGTGGATGGAGTGGATGTGGTGGTGCATCTCCACTGCCAAGTTTTCTATCTTGGTTAATGGGGTTCCAGCAGGTTTTTTTTCGAGCTCCAAGGGGCTGCGTCAGGGTGACCCCCTTTCCCCCTATCTCTTTGTCTTGGGTATGGAGGTGTTGAGTGCACTCTTAAGAAGGGCTGTTGGGGGGGGGTTCGTCTCAGGGTGCAGCCTTAGGGGTAGAGGGAGGCCGGATTTGGAGTTTCCCATTTACTCTTTGCGGATGATACAATCATATTTTGTGAAGCTAAGAAAGAGTATCTAACCGCTTTAAGCTGGATCTTGGCTTGGTTTGAGGCAGCGTCTGGGCTAAGAATAAACCTAGCTAAAAGCGAGTTAATCCCTATTGGAGAGGTTGAAGAAATTGAGGAGATGGCAGTGGAGCTTGGGTGCAAAGTGGGAGCTCTTCCCTCAGTTTATTTGGGGCTGCCCCTTGGAGCCCATCACAAGGCTATATCAATGTGGGATGGGGTAGAAGAAAGAATGAGGAGAAGATTAGCTCTTTGGAAAAGACAATACATCTCTAAGGGTGGGAGAATCACCCTTATCAAGAGCACCTTGGCCAGCATTCCTATTTATCAATTGTCCATTTTCCGGATGCCCAAGGTAGTAGTGAAAAGGCTTGAAAAAATGCAAAGAGACTTTCTTTGGGGAGGGGGGCGAATGGAAAGGAAAGTACATCTTATTAATTGGGAGGTGGTGTGTACCCAAAAGGAGAATGGAGGGCTTGGTTTAAGGAAGATTGATCTCTTTAATAGAGCCTTGTTGAGTAAATGGATTTGGAGGTTTGCCTTTGATGATGATATGCTGTGGAAGAAAGTGATTGGGGTGAAATATGGTCAAGAGGGCCTTGGGTGGAGGACAAATGAAGCTCGTGGGGCGTTTGGGGTCGGGGTTTGGAAGGAGATATTGAAGGAGGCAAATTGGTGTTGGGATAACATAAGTTTTAAGGTGGGCAAGGGGACTAAGGTAAAATTTTGGACGGATCTCTGGTGTGGTGAGGAGGTGCTGTCCAGAATTTTCCCCCAATTATACACTTTGGCGGTGAATAAAAATGCAACAATCAACGAGGTTTGGGACTCTAGCCTTGGTCAAGGGGGCTGGAACATCAGATTTGCTAGGGACGCAAATGATTGGGAGCTGGATTTAATAGGAGCTTTGTTTAACATGTTGAGGGACGTCAAGATCTCCCAAGAAGAGGATTTGGTGGTTTGGAGAGGCGGAGGTAAAGGTATTTTTGGAGTTAGACACGCTTACAAGCTGCTGGCTGCTCCTAATACCCTTGCCTTCCCGGTTAAATGCATTTGGGTGAACATGGTCCCTACTAAAGCTGCCTTTTTTGCTTGGGAAGCTACATGGGGAAGATCCTAACTTTGGATAGGCTCCAAAGACGAGGGTGGCAGCTTCCTAATTGCTGTTTTTTGTGCGGTTGTGAAGAGGAAAGTGTAAATCACATTCTTTTACATTGTATAGTGGCTAGGGTTCTTTGGGATATCATTCTTGCCTTGTTTGGTGTTCATTGGGTGTTCCCAGAGACGGTCTTACAGTTTTTATTTAGTTGGAGGAGCTCCTTTGTGGGGAAAAAGAGGAAAAAAATCTGGAATTCCATACCGGTGTGTATTTTTTGGACGGTTTGGAAGGAGAGAAATAGGTTAGCCTTTAGGGGGGGCTCGTTAGACATACAGAAACTCAAAAATTATTTTGTTTGTAATTTGTGGAGTTGGGCTAGATTGTACATGGGAGAGGAGTCCTCTTCGCTTTTAACCTTTTTGGAGTGGCTAGCGGCTTGTTAAGGGCCGTTTGGGGCTGCTTGTTTTTGTTGTTTTTTGGGGTGTGGCTGCGTTTGTATACTCCCTGTATGCTTTATGGCGGTTTGCCCTTTAATACAAATTATGCTTACTTATCAAAAAAAAATTTTCCACTTCATTACAATTGATTTTCATTTTATGTGATCCACTTTCTAAACAGTTTCCCAGTTTCCCTTCCCTCCATTATCCTCGGATAATTATTCTCAAGAAGGATTTTATGGTGTGATATTGTTCTATGTGGTTTGCTTATTTTGCCTGCATTAGGTTAGGATTTTCTTATTAATGTTGAGCCTAGAGATTAAGACAGAAATTAGAAGGATTAAGTGTTTGGAAGAGTGTTATGAGAAGTCACAATGCCTAAAAATGGTTTAACCTTTTATCAACCATGGTGGGGACAGATGGAGTTGGAGCCCATTTTTTGCTCTTTATGGAGTTCACTGGGCATTCTTCTCTTGGTAAGAGTTTTAGGTAGATTGTGGCTATAGGACTGGCAGACCAAAGCATTTTGGCTTCAGAGGTTACCTTTTGTTTGCATAAAATGAAAGCAGCGGAAGAAGAAAACTTCCCCTTAGTGCAGTTTCTTGTATCTAAATTAAAGGAAATTCCTTTGTGATTCAATGTCTTAATTTTTGGTGGGTGAGAAGCTTGAAGGAGTCTAGAAGATTTTCTTACCTTGACCTTTTGGATGGTTTGTAATTTTATCAATGGGTTGAAAACATTTCTACTTTGTAATTTTTTGTCTAATGTGCATGTCCAAGGGGCTTGCACTTTCTATCTTACATACGAATATTTTGACTCGTCAAAACTGTTGTGGTGGTTAATTATTCCATGAACTAGTACTACTGCTTAACTCAGGTTAAGAGAGCCTAATTCCCATCTAGTTGGGGTTGTTAAACATGAAACCCCTTTTGTAATTCACCCAACCTGCACTACCCAACCAAGCTTGGCTTCACCTTAGCTTGACCAACCTCTACACCAAGGTCAATTGGATAGGGCTTGGCATTTTTTACTCTCAGGTGAGGCTTTGATTTGCATCAAACCAAATTCAACTCAACCTAGTTGAGCTATAGCCTACCTAAGTTGAGTGTAACCTAGTTATATGCACCATAAAAATGCATAAGCTTGCATAAAATTTTTAGATGTACAGTTGGTTTGAGCTTAGGCAGAGGCTCAAAACAATATGACCCAAGCAAGGCCAATTTAATATTTTTATCTATATATTTCATCTTATTTATTTGCTTATGCATTTAAGACAATATGTCCTCTCCATTTCCCCCAAACCATAATCTAATTGATTATTCAATCCCCAGAATCATCCATGAACTCTAAAACTCCTGATTTCCCAAATCCTTAATCATCCATGAATATCTCTAGTCCCAAAACCCATAGCTGAAGCAAAGTTTCAAAAAGAAGAAAGGAAAAGGCCCTAAGTCTGGGGTGCATAGCCATGGCTGCTGCAGAAGACAGCCATGGTAGCCATGTAAGATAAGGTTCGGTTAATTTGGTTGCTGATTTAGGTTACAAGAATGTATTGGGCAGTGAAAAAAGGTTTGATGTATCACTTTCCACAACTTATAAACACAACACTTTTATGGCATAAACACAACAGTTTTATGGCAGGGGAGAGGTCATGTGGTCAACCAGAACCTCAAAAAAAGGGCGTGTAATTTTTAAAAATAGACGGGCAGTCCGTTTTATCAAGTCAAACCTCAAGGAATGGAAAGTGTAATTTAACCTTAAGTCTATTTAAAATGTGTCTTTATTTGATTGACAGTGTGCTATAGGCATCACGAAGATAACATGTACAAAATAGTGAATACAGTATTTATTTCACCAACCTGAATAACCTTGCCTAGCTTGGCTTAATCCGACTTTGGTTAGAGCAATGTGTACGCCTTCAGGGTTGAAGTTTGATCAGCCTTAACCTGACCAAGGCCTCCTGAGTTTAGGTCTTAACCTTTTCATAAGACTGCAAACTCTCAGGATTCATGTTCAAAAATGGTTCAACTGAAGTTATTATGCTAGCTGTCTATCTAGTCAATGCCTCATGCTCCTTTTAATTGAGCTTGAGACTGGCAACGGTATATGAAGAAACTATGGAAGAGGTTGAATTTCAACATTGTCATTCATTTTAGTATATCAGTATACAAGATCTTGATGTATTTCAACATTTGCATTTAAAATTTTGCTGGTCAGAAAGCATGTAAATTATTTAATATCAAAATCAAGTTGCCCGTTGGGTTTCTTCTGCTTGTCTCAAGTCAGCATGCATTATTCAACTACTTGAGGTTGGCAATAGAAATCTATTTTCAAGTGCATGCGCACAGGCATGCTTGCAGCATAAGATTTATCTTGCTGAACCATCTCAGCCATTTTGTTTCATGCTATCCCTGATTTATGATCTCTCTAGCTTCTTACAAATGCATTTATTTTATTATATCTTTTTGGTGTCCAATTATGAGTGTGCATGTGGACCTATAAAAACTGTCTAATGTGAATACATGATACGTAACCCCAGTTATATGGACTTATGAACAAGTCCCACATAATCGGTTGTCTTCCCTGCCATGGGAGTCCACTGATATCAGACTTTGTGTTACTCTTGTATCCCATACCAGAACAATTGCATTGAGCTCCTAAAATTTCTTATGCAAAGGCAAGATTGTGCCTTAGCATGGATGTCCAAGTCTTGGGTGGATGCTTGCTTATGGTTTAAAAAAATGTCTTTATGATCCACCCTGGGAGGGAATGGAAGAAACTTAGTCTGTCGCCATTCTTCACAGGATCAAATGGGTTTAGATTTAATTCACTCTCTTATGTGCTCCTCTGTAGCAGATATAGCAAGTCATTCCTTACTATCTTTTAGTTGGTTCCCTAGGCTAGGGTAGGGGGTTGAGGGTCATTTCTCATGCTGTCTCCTACATTTCACCCTGGACAAAGGTGGGGACATCATCTCCTTCCTAGGCTGGGAATTTGGGAAGTGGCTGCAGGGTTGGGCTTCATGCACAATCTACTCTCTCCTCAATCTCAAACATCTCGCTATAGCTGTGGCTAATCTTATCCAACAGAAACCCTTTCATCAACACATCCTTTTTTGCCTTGCCACTCATCTATCATAACATTGAATGGACATGTTTCTTGGCTGGCAAAGTTCTGACATCTTTTTTTATCTATTGAGCTCTTATGCTCCAGTTACTAATACGTTATTTCAAGTTTCCAAGTAGAAGTTTGTCTGGTTCTCTCAATGATACATTGGTCTTTGTGCTTGGAAAAGGTGTCTTTACAGAATGAGTGATATGAATATAAATATTTATATTAATTCTTGCACTTTGATTCATTCATTAGGGTTTTGCTGATTTTTGGACTACAAACCACCTGCACTTCCTTTCTCTGGCTTTTAACCGACCAATGCAAACTATACTGTTGTGTACATGCATGAATTAAATTCTTCAAATATGCCTGCCCTTGAGTCCTGACTCAAGTGGTAAAGAGTTGGGGTGAGGATGTGAGGGGGCTCCAGTTTCAATTTCCAACAAGAGGAAAATATGTTACCTATCAAAAAAAAATTTCTGTGTATTCTTTTTCTGTTTCTGCCAGTTTCAGAGTTGTTACAGTTTTTTTGTCTGTTGATAATATTTTTAAACCAATTCCTGAATGCTTAACCTTGTTGTATTAAAGGAAGAAATGAAAGGCTACTGTAAGTTTATAACCTTGTATTGTCTTTAGCCAGGTTTGAAGTTTGGTTTTCCAAATTGATCTGTCAAATAATCATCTGGAATTGGAACATTATTGCAGGGAACTGGAGGTAAAAGTATATATGGCCGCACATTTAAAGATGAGAACTTCAAGTGTAAGTTGTTCCCCACTTCTTTTGTCATGCTCACAGCAGGTTGGGACCCATAAAGCCAACCTGGGGATGGGGAAATAATAGGTTAATTCCATGTGCTAAAAGGAAAAAGAGAAAAAAAAAAAAAAGGAAAGAAAAAATCTCTACAGGGTTGTGGGGTTTATTGATTGATGTAAGGGGTTGTGCCCAATGAGGGATTGGATTGTGGTGGTTTCCTCTTGTCATCGATAAATTTATTTAATGATGTGCCAGAAATGTTACTGGAAGGGGACCCATCCTGATAGTGTGTTTTCAAATGTGGTAGTTTCTTTTTCCTTCAAATTGTTGATTGTGTACTTAATATGGAATGCTTTGCAGTGGCTCATGTTGGACCTGGAGTTCTTAGTATGGCAAATGCTGGCCCTAACACCAATGGCAGCCAATTTTTCATATGCACTGTCAAGGTACTGAGTGGTTACATGTCTACTTTATTTTAAGATTACCTCTAGTGAGAAAATTCAAATTATATTATGGCATTAGATTCCTTTCTTTCAGTACTGGCTTTCTTTTTCTTATTTTTTTGGAGTTTGCAAAGAAAGATGAACTACTAAAACATTTGTTACTCATTTGTTTTCCTGAAGATAAAATGAAGAAGTTGTTACCTACTAAAGAGAAAAAAGGGGGAAGAATACGACATTGTTTGGGAATTGTTTTCGAAACTGTCTTTAAAAAATAGTTTTTGAAAACTATTTGGTAAAACAAAATTCAGTTTAGGAATTTGAAATGTTCCAAAATATGTTGTAAAAATAACTTTTATCTATAGTATTTTATTTTTAATTATTCTCCATATTTGTATAATTATTTGTTAAAACAACACTTAGAAAATGAGTGAAAACAACCAAAAGATTTTCTTTGAAAACACTTTTTTTGTTTTTGGTTGTCAAACATGTTTTCTTATTTTTTTTATTTTGAACAACAAAAAATTGCTTTAAAAAACAATTGCCAAACAAAGCCTATGTTTCTACAAGTGTTTTCTCTGCTTCTCCTCCACTTCTGCATGGGCAGTAGCTTATACAATCATTTTCTAAATACCTTTCTATTGTTAATTCCTATTGGATGGTTTTGTGAACCTTTCTTGCACTTGAGTTTCAACTAGCTATCTTATTAATTCAAATTGTGGGAGGTTTGTTTGTGTTTCGACTAGCCTTGAGTATTGCAGTCAGATATTCATAAAATAGCCGCTTCGTGATTGTAAGTCCACTTGTGTGTCATGTATGGTTAGTGTGAAAACTGAATGAAAGTTTCAATACTTTGATCCTATGTTTGGTTTTTGGAAAATTTAGGATAAACGCGAAGAAAGAAAATAGGAAGGAAAAATGGAAGGAAAAAAGTGAAGGAAAAAAAATAGATTTATTTAAAGTTAATAAATTATTTTTACATGCTTCTTCAAATTTGTATAACTTATTTTTTGTTTTTTATACAAAAATTAAATTATTTAAAAATGCATAATTTTTTAATTAATTTTAATCATATTTGATTTTCTTTTATAGTTTTCATGGTAAACTAAATGTGAGAATTATTTTCTGCATTTTTTTCTTTTCCTTGGTACTTTCTAGGAACCAAACATAGCATTAAAGTATTTTACGTAGGTTAGACCTTATTTGTATCATCTATGTATTAATTTAAAACGAAGACAACCATAATATATTTGTTTACATTCTTACTAAAATGTTCTAGTGCAGTCCACCTCAGGCATTTAGATGATAACTGACTCGGGCCAATTCTTGGCCCATTTGTTTAAAGTAGCCATTTTTTACATCATTTTTATTATGTCATAACATCTCCCATTACCAATTCATTTATTCCAAGATGCATCCAGTTAAATGAAATAATGTCGATCATAGTACCACTTAATATAGTAAAACCCTTATAAAATAGTACTCTTGAGACCAAGAGAAATTATCATCTTAATGGGGTTATTGATTTATTGATAAATACATATTTATTATTTTAGAGAGTATTATTTTTCGACTGTATAATACTTGTATATGTATGACTTATAAATCCAAAACAATGAATGTGGTCAAAAGTTTATTCATAGAAGTCTAAAGGACTTTTAACATAGAAGAGGTGATTATTAATTGTAGAAGATTGAAACTCTTAGAAGAAGGAATGTGGTGTCAAAACTTAATGTCCTAAAAGATAAAGATGTTGTATCAAGTATGCGATACTAGCTTATGCTTTTAGCGAGGTTTTTAATTTAGTACATTGAATCAAGTTGGAACCAAAAGATTTTATTATTTAAGTGAGATTATTAATTTTTTGAACATTTATTTATTGAAGTTTTGCTGTATTGTTGTATTGTTATTGTTTGCGTGGAAAATTATTTAAATAATCCGATGGGAGATCTTTCATACCTACTCTGTTTGAATCCCAGTAATTTGACTTGATGTGGTTTTCTTTATCTGCAGACCCCATGGCTGGACCAGAGGCATGTAGTTTTCGGGCAAGTTTTGGAAGGCATGGATATTGTTAAGCTGGTAGAGTCCCAAGAGACTGACAGAGGAGACCGCCCTAGAAAGAAGGTGGTTATCAGCGAATGTGGTGAACTGCCAATGGTCTGACCAAAGCTATCATCATTTCTAGATGTTCCTATCCACCTCCTTCTCCCTTTTGAAACTTCAGCTTCTCCGGCTAGTGTATCCTACCCTATTTAGAGGGCTTTTGTTCCAACCAGGTCCAATCCAACCCCCAGATTTTTGGGTTTTTTATTTAATCTTCCTCAGGATAAAAAAATTGGTATCTGGGAGCTATAGCTAGGCTAAAAAAACTCTATATTAGAGAATGCTGGAAGAGGAGCTTCCCTAAAAATTTTCCAACATTTTGAATGAAATGTAGACAATAATGACCATTGCTTCCATAAAACATTTTAACTAAAATGGATGGTATCAATCACCATTGAAGTGTGTTTTGGTTGGTGTTTTCCCCTTTCAGTTGGTTTAGTGTCACACCTTATCCCAAATGGGTCCTCACTTGAGAATTTATAGCTGCATTGGATATTTTTAGAATCGAAGTTACTCAACATTCTGCAGATATGTTGCTTGGAAAACACCTAAGTCCATGGCAGTAGGTTCATGCTTGCAAGACATATAAATGCAAGTACAGCCCACGCCAACCATTCATGACAGGGATGGTTCCCCATAATCACTTCACCATCAAAACATTGGACACAGATCTCCAATGTTGTGAAATGGGACAAGCATTAAACATTTTAAGTGAACTCTGACCTGTGGTGCAACTTGGAATTGAGTGTGAAGAGGATACAAGCAACCTTTTCTTGATGAATAAAGCTATGGACCATTCTCTTTCTGTTAGTATTCCCATATCTGAGGTGGGCTAAGCTTTATAGACCGCATAAGCTATTGGCCCATGCATTCATAACCATGGCTTCTT